>NC_041399.2:181509742-181809742 GCF_900747795.2 Erpetoichthys calabaricus | reverse complement strand
GTGTTTCCAATGGAGAATGTCAGGGCTCTCTCTGTCAAGAATTCCAGGATCCAGTTGCGTAGAGTAGTGTTGTATAACATTTTAATGCTAGCTGATTTTCACAAAAGTTAAAAACCCACAAGGTATATTTTCACGAGGTGTCAAATGATAATTCAAACCATATACTGGATGTGCTGCTTAGCTAATATACAGAATTATCTCTCTCACCCTTTCACCACCTAATAGCTAATGTGTCGTGAGCATACTGGTGTCATAATGGTTGCTTTTGCATCATACAGGTGGATACTGCACTTTTCTTATTGTTATGTATTCTGTGTTGTCAGTTTTAAAAGATGAAATAATATCTTACTAACTGACCGCAATTCATAAGAAAAATTGTTACAAAATTCTGTCAATTTCTCATTCAGCAGATACATTTGAATAGTACTGAACAAAGTGCTAATATGTATAAGCAAACTCACTGCTAGATTTCTTAGCTTGCATCATATTTTCTAAGGTATTAGTATGATTAACATGGCTTCTTCAACAGTCCTTGCTCCTGGAAGGACATACTGGTTTGGAGGTAATATAAATAATGTGTTTTACTACAATTTGCTAGATCCTCAGTTTTGATGCTAAACTTAGAGCAACTGGATCATTTATTGTGTATAGTCCATTGTTATTAGGGATTGAGCTAATCATGATATTTTTCAAAATTCATAGAAAATAGCACTACCTATGGACTACTGAAAAAGCTTCTGAAAAAGAATGTGCTAACTGATCTGCACAGGCACATAAAATTCAACAACACTTTCAGCCTGTATTATAAGGTTTGGCAAGTTTTACTTATGTAAATTGGTGACCTGAGTGTTAATTCAATTTCTTCAACAAACTGAACATCCTTGACATTGTCTATTGCCTTTGTCTGTTCTGAAAGTAAGATTATTGGTATCAAACCTGCAGTAAAAATGAATCTGATCATTTGCAAAATTAAGTTGTTTAGCAACTTTAATGCAATGCTTCTTGGGCATATAGCAAATAGATAATTGAAATCCTAGGGGATCTTTCTTTACCTAGCATAGTTTGTATATACAAATTGCCTCATATTCCTTAACTGTACGCTTACATTCTTTCAGCACATGTTAAACATTTATTTTTAATTGTGAAGGTTATTTTATTCTATTGGTCCCAAGGGTTATTGTTTGGCTAAATTGTATTCTTCTTACCTAGAATGAATACATCGTCAAAGATATTAATTTATCTGGAAATGGATGTCTATCACACATTGACATTCTCTGCTTATAACACCTTAGTCAATGTATTGAAAAAACTACTAAAGTGCTTCATTTGCTTTATGTATACAGTAACTTCCGCCCTATTTGCTTTTGTCTACCATACTGATGACTTAAAGGTGAATTTCGGAAACCAGGTAGTACTGTTGAGATATAACTGTTAACGGTGCTATAGCAGCAATCATGACAGTTGTAGCTCTAGATGGAAACAGTGACACCCTGAATGTGCAGTTGTGAATTCTCATTTCTGCAGACACAATGCATACAATAATTAATATGGTTGCTACCAAAGATTCTAACACATCATCAGTCACTAGTTTATTAATAACAATATTGGCTGCCTGAGTGTCAGCAGGTGGAGCAATATAAATAGCAAAAAGTCTTATTTGAAGCTTTTCTTGCAAAAATTAGTATGATCTTCAATAAAGCAATAATAGTTCAATGTCCTTTGTGTAGACCTTGTGCTTTGCTGTAATTTGACATGGTCTACAGGATTTTCATTGATGTCTATTCATACCCATTTACCTGTTATGTTCATGACTTCCTGTCCTAATCCATTCCCATGCAAGAAAAAGTCCTGTAGCAGTTATAGCGTTTGTCCACCTCTTGAACCCTCAGGTACCACTCTTGAGACCAGGTGAATGTATAATAATTCTTCTTTTTATTATACAATAGTGCACCAAGCACTCTCCTCCCCACACTCATAAACACAATAAAGACTTCAATAACAACTACAATGATAACTCTCCTCCACGCCCAGACACTTAGCCCACCTTCCTCCCAGCTCAGCTCAATGTTCTGGGCTTCCCAGAGTCCTTTTATAGCTCCTGACCCGGAAGTGGTTCTAAGCACAACCCACAAGTCCATTTCCTTCCGGGTCAGGGCAAACAGTCTTCTTCTTCATCCCGGGAGCACGTCGCTTCCTCCAGTCACGTGACTGTGACGCACTCCCGGGTTATAGGGCATGCAAGAGCCCACTAGCCCCCCTACAGCGACTCCTGGCGGCCCCCAAGGTATCCAGCAGGGCTGTGTCACAACACTACAAAGTCCATGAGACCCTGCTGGAACTCGGAGCACGAATATGCTGTCCGGAGGGCTCCTCCTAGCGGCCTGGGGGTGGCGACCGGAGTCCATAGCCGGTCATCCATCACAGTCCTCAGCACTGTAGTCGAATAAAAGTCTATTGCTGCTCAGCACATTTTACCAAAGGCAGATCAGGAGTGTCAAAACTTTGACAGATGTTAAGTACAAGCTCAGGTTTGTTTTTTTTTTTACCTTATTCATAATAATATGTGTGTGTCTACATATAACTGATGGGAATGATCATTCAAAAGGTTGCCTTTTAATATCACAAATCTTTTCCTCGCTAGCCGTGTCTTTGAAGCATTTTTATGTTAATGTTCCATTAGTCATATTATATTTAAATTGGTGTGATTCATGTGGAGAATGAGGCAAAATAAATCTAACTTTCAAAATTACAGCAAGAATATGAATAAACTGAAAACTAAACATATGCTGTATGCAACTCTGAGCAAATACTTCCATCATAAACAGAACATGTTCCAAATTCCTGCATTTGAGAAATTAATCAAGCAAAAAAAACTAAGCCATATTCTATTTAAGGTAGTGTGATGGATGGTGCACATGGGCAGGTGCCCCAGCCAGGATGGGGCAAGAACATTAGCTGGCCATGAGATCCCTTGCAACCCACCATAATCCAAAAGAGGGTCACAACCCAGTGGTTGTGAAACACTAATCTAAGGGGTATGTCATAACCTAGAAGTTGTGCTGTTTTTGTTGAGAAAGGAAAAGACTCTGCTAAGGGTGAGAAAGAGAGGGTTATAGGCCTGATACAGAATCTCCCCAGTAACTGACAAGCCTCCAGTTCTATGCCAGCTTGATGGCAGCCTTGCCTCTCAAAGCCTTTGTTACGCACGCAAAATTTAACTTTTCAATACACAAATTAAATTTTGTAAAGCAAATATATTACAAATTGTGCAGCAGTAATTTAATAAGTGTCAAGTACTCTCATAGAATTATGAAGCACGAATACACCACTTTATGATCTCAATTAGGGGCTCCAAATGATAATTAATTGTAAGTGAGAGTGAGATGTACTGTCCAGGTGTCATTTGGGCGCATGACTGGCCTTCAGATGTTTTTTCTCGGAATGGTAAAGGAAATGCACAGATGATATAATATTCAGGTATGTTCAAGGTCTTTTTTTCAACTTTGAAAGTATTTTACATTTTGTAGTTGCTTTGAAATATCAGTTACCACATTTTTGTTTATTAAACATTTTTATAACACTAATTCATATTCAAAAATAGCAGTGATAATAGAATGCTGATACATGTGTAAGCAGACTACATTAAAACATATTTTTTAACAGTATTTTATAAGATCATGTACTCAAAAACATAGCCCAAATGGAGAATGTTGTGGTTTACGCAGAAATGTAACTCCAATTGAAGTAATGTAAAATGATATTAAATAATGTCCTATTGTTAGTCATTGGGGTTAAATCTGTTAAGTCTCTAGGTAAAGTTGTTGGCTGCTTTGAACCATGATGGAAAACAGGTCAGTAGCTTTGGTAATATATTATGGTGTCAGAAAAACACTGAATGAATATAATGTGCAGATAGTGTAGCTGTGAGGTTGTTTTTAGGGTAATGCAAATACTGAGTGTGTACACATAATTTCTTTCCTCTTGAATTTGTAGATAAGATATATACAGTATATATATATATATATATATATATATATATATATATATATATATATATATATATACAGTGGAACCTCGGTTTGCGAGTAACTTGGTTTACGAGTGTTTTGCAAGATGAGCAAAAATTTTTAATAAATTTTGACTTGATAAACGAGCGAGGTCTTGCAGTACGAGTAGTATGTATACTCTTTGTCTGCTGAGTGTCATGTGATCACAACTGAGCTGATGGTTCTTCTCTCTCTCGCTGCAGGATTTTGGGCAATCGTGTCCTATTCTTCGTCTGAGTCAGCGTGCCTCACTCATAGTAAACATCCGTACGAGCGTATACTGTTTACTACAGCATTAGCATTGTGACTGTGTGTGTGCTCGCTCGCGTGTTTGTGTATGTGTGTGTGCTCACTCGCGTGCATGTGTGTATGTGTGTGTGTGTGTGCACGCGTGCTCATGTGTGTGTGTGTGCTCGCGCACGCGTGTGTGCTATGACGTGCGAATCCCCGTCTTGCACACTAAAACACAAAGCTGAGTCTCAGTACTTTAGCAACACCAGCTTTATTCAGCTTGAAACAGACACAGCAATCAGGCAGGACCCTGCACATTTATAATGTTCCTTGTTCCTTGTATCACCTATCGACGGCAGGTGCTTATAGCATGTCCATGATCTTTTCGGATTCGCTTTTACAGCGAACTGCTACAGCTCTGGGAGACTGCGATTGCTTTGGGATGCTCTTCCGCATGTCGTCCCGTTGGGTGCAATCCCACAAGAGTTTAGAAACTCACTCACACCAGCCATGATTCTTTTCAAAGGTAAAGTGCAGGTTAATTTGTTTCATGTATTTTTACTTTATATTTTGTATTAATCATTTTTATATGAATAGTTTTTGGGTTGTGGAACAAATCATCTGAGTTTCCATTATTTCTTATGGGGAAATTCACTTTGATGTATGAGTGCTTTGGACTATGAGCACGTTTCCGGAACGAATTATGCTCGCAGACCAAGGTTCCACTGTATATATATTTTTATGATTACATTATATCAATAGGAGAAGAGAGTTGGTTTACTAGAGGTGCAGAATGTAAGAAAAGAATGCCTTCTCTGCATTTGACTGACTTATATTGGGGATCCATGTTGTTGTCAAGAGCTGCTGTTAGATGAGCAAAAGAGGATAACATACAGGTATGATTGAAATGACCTTTTAAGATAAATCTAAAAATGTAAACTAATCTGCAATTGAACTTGCAAGGAATGTTTCTCTCTTTTAAGACAGATGAGTTGGAGAAGTAGTTTTTTAATGGGGGACTTTGAAATTTCAAAAGTTTATACAGTGCTCTGCTTTCAGGATATCTTATCAAAAAGTGTACTTTCCAAACAAACTTCCTTAAAAACTCAGAATGATTACAGTACTGTTGGTGCCTTTTGGATTATATGCAAACATACCTAAAAAATGACTGATTTGCTTGAAGTTTGTGGGAAAGGCATGTTGCATCAGTGCTACATAAACATTTGTGTTTTCTGGTTCCTAGATAAGAGGTAAATCACCTTAATAGGCTTTTTTATTTAAAGAGGTAGGTAAACAGATAGGGTGGCGCAGTGGGTTGTGCTGCTGCCTCGCAGTTCGGAGACCTGGGGACCTGGGTTCGCTTCCCGGGTCCTCCCTGCGTGGAGTTTTGATGTTCTCCCCGTGTCTGCGTGGGTTTCCTCCGGGCGCTCCGGTTTCCTCCCACAGTCCAAAGACATGCAGGTTAGGTGGATTGGCGATTCTAAATTGGCCCTAGTGTGTGCTTGGTGTGTAGGTGTGTTTGTGTGTGTCCTGCGGTGGGTTGGCACCCTGCCCGGGATTGGTTCCTGCCTTGTGCCCTGTGTTGGCTGGGATTGGCTCCAGCAGACCCCCGTGACCCTGTGTTCGGATTCAGCAGGTTGGAAAATGGATGGATGGATGGTAAACAGATAAAAATCAATGTGTTGTCAAGCAAAGTATGAAATCAGCTCTTTTGAAGGTATTGAATAATAGCTGTTAACTGATCATAAAGATTAAGCAGGTAAGAAACAGAAATTTCTTCGAGCCAACATTTTCTAAATTCTGTAAAAATGCAATTTTTTATACTGTACAAAAAGGGCCCTTTAGGTTCTGAATGCTAGAAGTAAAACAACTTTGAAAGTTTAAACACGTATTCTTAGAAAACAAGGTTATAAAATAAGCAGCCGTCAGTGTTAGAGTAATGATACACAAATCAACAATAAATTAATTAAATTATGTCACTACAGCAGCTTACCACCTCATAAGGAATATGGGTTACAAAAACAGAAAATTTAAGTACAATATTCATTGCTGTAATAAAAAGGTAGTTTAAGACATCTACTCTATCTTAGCTAAACAGGAGGAAGAAATGAAGCAGGAGCATCAAAATCATAGATGAGACATCATAAAGGGGTATGAGAGAAAGACTGCAGGGAGAAAATCTTTTGTAACCTTTATTAAATGCATTACATTGTGGACATGAATGGAAACTGTGGGATATTCATGTTTTAGAGGGAACCAATTGTTACAATTTAAAAACTGATTTTTAACATCTTTGTAAATTGTGTGCATTATGTTATAGTGGAATAGTTCTGTGATGCACAGATATAATTTTAAACATTTAATTTTGTAGTTCTTGAAAGCCTAGCATATTGAAAGATTCTACTTGAAATATTATTTTGTCCATTTCTGATAAAGATATGAGATATAGAAGTCTGAGAGGTCAAAATGAATTCTGTCAAGTGAAAGTCTCAGATTGTTTTATTTTTTAAGTCAGGTTTTTGGTCTAGAACTGGGTTCTCAAGTTCAGTCTGGGGTACCACTGTGGCTGCAGGTTCACAAATCAATGAGTAACTCTTATGTCCATCCATTAATCCATCCATCTTCCTAACGTGCTTATCCAGTACAGGGTCGAAGGGCAGCAGAAGCCTATTCCAACAATCATTGGCGCAAGGCAGGAACAATCCCCAGATGGGGTGTCAGTCCATCACGTGGTGAACACACTCACACTCACACACACTAGGGCCAATTTAGCATCACCAAACCACCTAATCTTGCATGTCTTTGAAAGAAAATCAGAGTACCCAGAGAATACCTGTACATACACAGGGAGAACATGCAAACTCCAGAAAGGGAACACCCGGAACTTGAACCCCAATCTCCTTATTACAAGGCAGCAGTGCACCACCGTGCCACTTCATTTCATTCCAATTGATCTGTTTAATTATGCTGACCTTTTCCTCTTTTTATTCTGCCTTCAGAAAAGATATTTACATTTAGAAGAAATGTATATTTCTGCCATACTTTTAAACACATAAATTCCTTTTAACCATTTTGGTTTTTAATTCACCTTGCAATTTGGTGTTTTGATTGTCTCAAGACATGACAGTTACTGACAGAAGCAGCGCAGTCACAAGTGCAAATGATATTGATTGTTAAAGAGAGCCCCTACGTCAATGTCATGTTCATTTGTGTGCAAATTAGTAGTAAAAACTTAAATTGGTGGTTTTCAGGATGACCTTAACTGAGATGACCATTCATACCACCTTCTTTTTAAAAACTGGACTCCCACATTTTTGAGTCAAACTGTTTTTACCTGTTTACTGCTGTTTTTGCATCAGTCCAAAATGACATAAATGGGTTTGCTATTGTAGTACTGGAATATAGCAAGCATTTTTGATTTTTAATATTTTTCTTTTCTGTTTGGTTAAGCCTTTCCTACTAATTAGCATAGAATTCAGTGTCATTTGCATCTGCTTGTGCACTGCTTGTTACTGTCAGTATTTGGATACAATTAATGGAGCAAACTCCACAGAAAAATGTGAATTTAAAAGACTATGGTAAAAGAAAGTTAACATTTAAAGTAATGGCATTTCTGGTTCTGATTTTTTGTATAAATATATTAGCACATTTTTCTGAATGCAAAATAAGCGAAAAGAAAGGCTAGCTAATACAACGATAAGATAAATTAGAAGTAAGGCTGATGCATTCATTTGTGAAGCTGGTTGAAATGAAAACCTGAAGCCACAGTGGTACCCCAGGACTGAACTAGAAAACCCCTGGCATAGAAATCAAGTTAAATAATAAAGCTGCAAAAGTCAAACCTGACTCTGTTAACTGGAGAATGGAGAAATGTCTTATTTTCACTTGTGATCAATTCACATGACCTATGGTTGTGTGGGCTCAACAGAATGCATATCTCAATCAGCATTCATGCAAGTGAAGACTGGATTTGTATCCCTTATTCATTTTTTAAACACAAGAAGGACATAAGGAGCTTCAAGAAAGTTGGCTGCAGTTTTCTAAGGGTCAGCCTTAAGCAGGGTTGATGTATAAGGAACTCCCACGACAGCTTTCCTCCTGCGAAAGGTGAAGCCTAGAGTGTCTTGCCAGTCTTGGCTTGCGTGAGGCTTGACATGCACTATGACGTCAAAAAGTGACCTCTCTAACATACTTGTGAGCATTGCTGCAATCACAAAGAAGGATTTTATATTTAGATTTCACTTCACAATTTCTATGAGAGGCTTCAAATGCAAAAGAAGACAATAGCATTTGAGTGAAAATTACAAAGTGTGGTGTTATTTGGGCATAATGTAATCACAAGAAAACTGCCACTGTAATACATACTGTCGATTTTGTCACTCAGTAATTACTGTACATAGTTCTTCCTTTAAGGAAAATTCATTATATTTAAAACTCTGAGGTATTTTTGAGAACAGAATTTAATTTTTAAATAATGAAAAGCCATTTTGTAAAATGAAATTGAAACTACTGAGAAAGGGTTTCTGTTAAAAATGCAATAAATATTACATTTAAATCTTTATATGTATTCTACTATCAGATCTTATCTTCTGCTGTAGTTGGAATAAGGGATTTAAATTTCTATATGTATTCTGCTTATTTTACATATGCAGGTCACATTATGCATATAAATATCTGTATGCTTTAGTTAGTAAGCTCATGTCATTTCCCATTTTAAATGTAACTATTGTATTTATTTTTGTTATGATATAAATTGTTCAGTTTTGCATTTGTTATACTTTTAAAAAATCAATATTAAGCTTTTTTTTAACAATACTGTATGTATAGCAGGTAATAATGTTAAAGTTCATTATGACTGAATACCCAAGAGGACTTGAAGGAATTCTCAGCCTTTCTTTAATTTTAATCAAGCAAAACATTTAGATTAACATAATTTTATACAAAATATTGATTGTTAATATGATAATAATAGTAATGTGATTAAATGTGAACCTGTTAAAATTTGCATTTGCTTTTAGACTTCTGGTTTTATTTTTATTCTGTTCAATGTATGCATTTATTGCTTTCGTTTTATTTATCTATCAGATACAAGAGTTTAAATTGGTCATAAACCTGAAACTGTAACAGTGTCTAACGCATAAATTTCAGATGTTATCATAAAGTTACATTGTTTGTAATCCTAGAAATTAGCAGCAGACAGTCCTGATCTGCACTTCTAATCCATTGACTTTCTTTTGAATACTGCAGGTTAAGTCCAATGGGATCAGTCGTGTAAGGAATTTGACTCAAACCAAGATTAATGTCAGCTCTGCCAGAAGAAATGACTTTTTCGAATTTAACTGTTTCAGCCAACAATGGCACACAAGATGAGGACTTCTACAGACCTTTTTCAGTTTTCAGTGTTTTAATATTAACTTTGCTTGCCATGTTAGTCATTGCCACGTTTGTATGGAATGTACTCGTCCTTGTTACAATTCTCAGGGTAAGAACATTTCACCGTGTCCCCCACAATCTTGTTGCTTCAATGGCCATCTCAGATGTGATGGTGGCTGCCCTTGTGATGCCTCTTAGTCTAGTTCATGAGCTCAACAGCAGGCACTGGAAACTGGGGCGAGTTCTATGCCAAGTGTGGATCTCTTTTGATGTCCTCTGCTGCACAGCTAGCATCTGGAATGTTACAGCTATTGCCTTGGACCGATATTGGTCAATTACCAGACATTTAGAGTATACACTAAAGACAAGGAAACGAATATCCAATATTATGATTGTGATGACCTGGGTTTTGTCTGCAGTGATTTCGCTTTCACCCTTGTTTGGCTGGGGAGAAACATATTCAGAGGAGGCTGAACAATGTCAAGTTAGCCAGGAACCATCATACACCATATTCTCAACATTTGGGGCTTTTTACCTCCCACTTTGTGTTGTTCTATTTGTATACTGGAAAATTTATAAAGCAGCAAAATTTAGGATTGGATCCCGTAAAACAAACACTATTACACCCATGGCTGAAGTGGTTGAGGTAAGTTTGTCCTTCTCTATATTCTTTATATGTTGTTATTATAGTATATAATCATAGTCATTTTTCAATTTATTGTGTTTACAGTTAATTATTTTGAATCTTTATGTAAGTTGAGGATATCATTAATGTATTTCTACTGTATTTATAGCATATGAGGATTTCTTGTTTAATCTGTTAAAGGTTTTTGGTACGCAGGTTACAGTCCATTTCTGTTTATGTAGCCACTGATCGCAGAGATTTCAGATCTCTCTTTTATTCATTGGTCATGTCCAAAATGATACTTGGTGATTTCTGATAAGGAGAGATACAGTATAAATCAGTGGTCTCAAACTGCAGTCCTAGAGGGCCCCAGTGGCTGCAGGTTTTCATTTTAACCCTTTTGTTAAGTAGTGTCCTGTTTTTGCTGCTAATTAACTTATTTTGCATTTATTTTAATTGACATGCTCTTGAAGATTCAGGCCCCTTCACTGTTTCTTTTTCCTTAATTAGCAGCCAAATAATAATGAGATACAAAATGAGCCTAAACATGACCAGCAAACTGTGTTCATCATAAAATATCTGAAAATAAAGAAAGATAAAGGTCTTAGGAATGTTGCTCTGCTCAGATCCCACAAACATTTTAACAGTGCTCATAGAAAAGAGAAAATCAACAATTTTGGAAATATCTGCTATTGCACAATGAGAGCAGCAACAAGCCATGGAATTAAAGAACAGGTTTAATTAACAACAAGAATTGGTGCCTATTTAAGTGACTGGTTTGGAGTGAAATTGGTTGGAGTTTAAGGCCCTGACTTAGTTGGTCTTCTGTTGGCTTCCTCACTTCACATTTCCTTTCTGTTTGGGTGCCAGTTAAGGAAAGAAATGAAGCAATTCAGAGGAATAATGAAGAAATTCATGGGAAGAAATCTTAAAAAACAAGTCAAACCAAATGTAAGGAAAAGGAGTTAATTAGCAGCAAAAACAGGACACTAATTAAGAAAAGGGTTAGAATGAAAACCTGCAGCCACTGTGATCCTCCAGGACTGGCGTTTGAGAGCACTGGTATAAATGATAAATATATATAATGAGAATCGACAGTGGTATTAAAAAGCCATATAATATCATAGATAGAGATTCCAAATTAGGACCAAAACACAGAGGTGCAATGGGTGGCACCTCAACACCACACTAGTTTGAATGGAATAGAACAATGTTAGTTTTTTTTACAGTGGCTGGAATGCCAATCCTGCAACCAATCCCAGCGTTTTCACTTGCAAGTTGGAGGACCTGCTTGCAGGGTTGGGTGCAGATTAATGTCAAACCCAGGAAGGAATTGCAGGTTAAGGACCTTCCTCAAGGGTCCAATGGAGTTGAATTATTCTGGCATTTGCAGGATTCGAACCGTCAGCCTTCTGATTCCTGCCGCAGATCCCTAGCCTCAGAGCTCCACTCCGCCATATAATATTATGGGGTCAAAAAATATTAGTCATTGCATAATTTAGATAGATAGATAGATAGTCTGTCTGTGTCTGTCAGTGGAGCAGCACAGTGACAGCAGTCTGTCGCTGAAGCTGCTCCTCTGTCTGGAGATGATACTGTTCAGCGGATGCAGTGGATTATCCATGATTGACAGGAACCTGCTCAGTGCCCGTCGCTCTACCACGGATGTCAAACTGTCCAGCTCCATGCCTACAATAGAGCCTGCCTTCCTCACCAGTTTGTTCAGGCGTGAGGTGTCCTTCTTCTTTATGCTGCCTCCCCAGCACACCACCGCGTAGAAGAGGGCGCTCGCCACAACCGTCTGATAGAACATCTGCAGCATCTTATTGCAGATGTTGAAAGACGCCAGCCTTCTAAGGAAGTATAGTCGGCTCTGTCCATTCTTACACATAGCATCAGTATTGGCAGTCCAGTCCAGTTTATCATCCAGCTGCACTCCCAGATATTTATAAGTCTGCACCCTCTGCACACAGTCACCTCTGATGATCACGGGGTCCATGAGGGGCCTGGTCCTCCTAAAATCCACCAACAGCTCTTTGGTTTTGCTGGTGTTCAGGTGTAGGTGGTTTGAGTCGCACCATTTAACAAAGTCCTTGATTAGGTTCCTATACTCCTCCTGCCTACTCCTGGTGCAGCCCACGATAGCAGTGTCGTCAGCGAACTTGCACGTATATAGGCTGAACAGGACCGGAGAAAGTATAGTGTCCCCTGCAGCGCTCCTGTGGTGCTGACCACAATGTCATACCTGCAGTTCCCGAGACGCACATACTGAGGTCTGTCTGTAAGATAGTCCATGAATCATGCCACCAGGTATGAATCTACTCCCATCTCTGTCAGCTTGTCCCTAAAGAGCAGAAGTTGGATTGTGTTGAAGGCGCTAGAGAAGTCCAGAAACATAATTCTTACAGCACCACTGCCTCTGTCCAAGTGGGAGAGGGATGGGTGTAGCATATAGATGATGGCATCCTCCGCTCCCACCTTCTCCTGGTATGCGAACTGCAGAGGGTCAAGGGTGTGGCGGACCTGTGGCCTCAGGTGGTGAAGCAGCAGCCGCTCCATGGTCTTTATCACATGTGACGTCAGAGCGACAGGCTCTGTTCCTTCATGTTCCTTCATCATTACACAATCTGAAGTAGACTTTCATTCAATACTCGGTGACACCAGTGAAAATTAAGAGGATAGTGCATGTAGGACTGAAGCCAGAAAGCACTTTTTTATACAAAGAGTTCCGGGACAAACGATCGGGACATGTAGTTGAAGCAGAAATCTTTACTACCTTTAAGAAGAATCTGGATGATATATTGGTACAGCTCAGTTAACAGATAAGCAAGTTTGATGGACTGAATGATTTGAATTTTCATATGTTTGTGTCCTCACTTTGATCTTTTATCATCTTGAATCTGATACTTTAAATTGGAACAATGTATAGTGTATGTGATTAGGAACTAAAGGAGTAGTCATTCTGCTGAACAGTAAGATCCCTACCTGGCAGTTAAGTGAATGAGGACAAAATCCATGCTGCCATAGCATATGCTATGATACTATAAATACTGCATTACATAAATGGGCAATACTTTAGGTAGGTACAGCAAAAATGCATCTATTATTAATTTACTCTTATGTAACACAACCTTAACAAAGGCTTCTTTTAGTCTTCATGACACTTAAAGTTCAAGTTCAAGTAGGCTTTATTGTCACTTCAACCATATACAGTTAGTACACAGTGAAACGAAACAACGTTCCCCCAGGACCAAGGTGCTACATGCAACATAAATTTACAACATAAATTAACAGAAAAACTAAACTAGCTAACTAAGAGGCCTAGTTAGCTGGCTAGCAGAGACAAGACAGATTGACCTAACATAAATTACCTAACATGAATTACAGCATAAATCAACAAAAACTAACTAACTATCTAAGGAAGACTTTTTTAACCAGACAGCAGACAACAAAGTGCACGTGCAATGTGCAAACAAAAGCAACAAGTGACAGTGCAACAAAAAACACAAACGTAACATAATAATATGGTGTTGTGGTGATGAGTTGAGGTAGTGGAGAAACAGTAAACATTCTTAGTTTAGCAGCAAAAAAATTAGGAAGTAAAGAAGTTAGTGCAAAAAGTAGACCAGTAATGGATATTGTGCAAAAAAGAAAGCATTTACAGGTTGGTGTGTACGATAGTTTGGTAGTGTAGGTCAGTGTGTTTAAGCTTGTGTTGATTAGTCAGTCCAATCTCAATGTTTTGAGGTAGTTGAGTTAAGCTAAGTGATAATGTTTGTGTGTGTGTGTGTGTGTGCGTGCGTGTGTGTGTGTTTATCAGTCCAGTCCCTTTTTGTTGAGAAGACGGATGGCTTGTGGAAAAAAGCTGTTGCACAGTCTGGATGTGTGTGCCCGAATGCTTCGGTACCTTTTTCCAGATGGCAGGAGGGTGAAGTGTGTGTGAGAGGGGTGTGTCCGATCAGCCACAATGCTGGTGGCTTTGCGGATGCAGCGTGTGGTGTAGATGTCTTCAATAGAGGGGAGAGAGACCCCGATGATCTTCTCTGCTGTCCTCACTATCCGCTGTAGGGTCTTGCGGTCCGATATGGCACAATTCCCAAACCAGACAGTGATGCAGCCGCTCAGGATGCTCTCGATAGTTCCTCTATAGAAGGTGGTCAGGATCGGTGGTGGGAGCTGGGCCTTTCTCAGTCTTCTCAGGAAGAAGAGACGCTGTTGGGCTTTCTTGTGTAGGGAGCTGGTGTTGAGGGACCAGCTGAGGTCCTTCTCCAGGTGGACGCCCAGGAATTTGGTGCTGTCGACGATCTCCACAGAGGAGCCGTTGATGCTCAGCGGAGAATGGTCACCTCGTGTCCTCCTAAAGTCAACAACCATCTCCTTTGTCTTGTCAACATTCAGAGACAGGTTGTTGTCTTTACACCAGTCCGTTAGCCCCTGCACTTCCTCTCTGTACGCTGACTCGTCGTTCTTGCTAATGAGACCCACCACGGTCGTGTCATCAGCGAACTTAATGATGTGATTTGAGCTGTATGTTGCTACACAGTCGTGAGTCAGCAGTGTGAACAGCAGGGGACTGAGCACACAGCCTTGTGGGGCACCAGTGCTCAGTGTGGTGGTGCTGGAGGTGCAGTTCCCGATCCGTACTGACTGAGGCCTTCCGGTCAGAAAGTCCAGGATCCAGTTGCAGAGGGAGGTGTTCAGGCCCAACAGGCTCAGCTTCCCGATCAGTTGTTGGGGGATGATCGTGTTGAATGCTGAGCTGAAATCTATGTACAGCATTCAAACGTATGTGTCCTTCTTGTCCAAGTGTGTGAGGGCAAGATGGAGTGCAGTGGAGATGGCGTCGTCCGTTGAGCGGTTAGGACGGTACGCAAATTGCAGTGGGTCCAGTGAGGGGGGGCAGCAGGGACTTGATGTGTCTCATGACAAGCCGCTCGAAGCACTTCATGATGGTGGGTGTAAGTGCAACAGGACGATAGTCATTGAGACAGGACACAGAAGACTTCTTGGGCACGGGTACGATGGTGGTGGCCTTGAAGCACGTGGGAACGACGGCGCTGCTCAGAGAGATGTTGAAGATGTCGGTAAGAACATCTGCCAGCTGTTCTGCACATTCTCTGAGCACTCTGCCTGGGATGTTGTCTGGTCCAGCAGCTTTACGTGGGTTGACTCTGCGTAGAGTTTTCTTCACATCCGCTGTAGTGAGACACAGCACCTGGTCGTTCAGAGGAGGGGTGGTCTTCCTCGCCGCCGTCGTTCTGCCTGTCGAACCGAGCGTAGAAGTTGTTCAGCACATCTGGGAGGGAGCCGTCACCGTCACAGGCAGGTGATGTCGTCCTGTAGTGTGTGATGGCTTGTAAGCCCTGCCACATGCGCCGTGTGTCGCCGCTGTCTATGAAGTGATTGTGGATTCTCTGGGCGTGCGCGCGGTTCGCCTCTCTGATGGCCCGAGAGAGTTTGGCCCTTGCTCTTCTAAGGGCCACCTTGTCTCCCGCTTTGAAGGCAGAGTCTCGGGTCCTCAGAAGTGCACGCACTTCCGCAGTAATCCACGGTTTCTGGTTGGGTCGTGAGATGATGTTCTTGGAGACAGTGACGTCATCGGTGCACTTACTGATGTAGTTGGTCACTGATGAAGTGTACTCCTCCAAGTCAGTGAAGTCGCCGTAAGTTGCAGCCTCCCTAAACATGTTCCAGTCAGTGCTCTCAAAACAATCCTGAAGAGCAGAGATGGCTCCTGCTGGCCAGGTTTTCACTTGCTTCAGAACCGGTTTTGAACGCCTGACGAGTGGTCTGTATGCTGGAATTAGCATAACAGAGATGTGGTCTGAGTAGCCGAGGTGGGGGCGGGGCTCAGCCCGATATGCGCCGGGGATGTTTGTGTAAACAAGATCCAGCGTGTTTTCCCCTCTCGTTGCAAAGTCCACATATTGATGGAATCTAGGAAGCACTGACTTGAGATTTGCATGGTTGAAATCTCCAGCAACAATAAACAGTCCATCCGGGTGTGTATTTTGCAGTTCACTGATCTTTGTATACAGTTCCCATAGCGCTTCCTTAGCATTAGCGCCAGGTGGAATGTACACTCCGATAATGAAAACGGTGGTGAATTCCCGTGGTAAATAAAAAGGTCTGCATCTAACAGTCACAAACTCCACTAGCGATGAGCAATAACTAGAAACTAGCACAGAGTTCTTGCACCATTTCGCGTTGATGTAAACACACAAGCCGCCACCGCGAGTCTTACCGCACAAAGCTGCATTTCTGTCGGCGCGAAACGAGGCTAGCCCATCTAGCTGAATAGCGGCGTCCGGTACTTTGTCGCTGAGCCATGTCTCCGTGAAAACAAAGACACAGCAGTCTCTAACCTCACGCTGTGTAGCCTGCTGGAGTCGGATGTAGTCCAGTTTATTGTCCAGGGAGCAGACGTTGGATAGGATGATGGACGGGAGAGCCGGCCGGCTAGGGTTTGTTTTTAGCCTAGCACAGACTCCCGCCCGCTTTCCGCGCTTCTGCTTCCTCGCGCACCGCTTCCGATGTCCCCTTCTCCAGCCGACGGCATCAGGCAACGCCGAGGCTTCGAGGCCTGGTTCGCGCAGCAAGCCGAGGTTGCGTAGCGTTTCCCGCAGCTCATCATGGATGTCGTTAACCGGTTTGTTTAGGTAGAAGAGTGTCTGGCGGTTGTATGTACGAACACCAGTCGCGACGATATCCATACATAGAGTAAAATAAACACGTTACACATAAAAACGTAAACAATGTAGCACCGTTTTTGCTCCGGAGCGGCCGCTGCGTGCTACTGCCGCGCTGCCATTTCTTATGAAATATTAGTAGATGGGTTATTCATCTGTGGGCACTGTGCCATATTGACATGATGGTAAAATTACTTGTTAATATGAAGGATTCACAGGTCATACTAACTATGTAATTTCAAGATAAATGAGTCTCAGTTAAGCCTCCTCAGACCACTCCAAAGTGAAGTTTTGTTAGTTGCTCACATTGCAGAGATGAATAAATACTTTACTGATGCTTTGTAAGTGTTATGAAGACCCTTTGAAGTATATTTTAAGATCTTGTTACATTATGGTAAATGAGTTAAAGATGCATTTTTGCAGTACCTAAATTAAAGTGCTACCAGTTGGGTATGTTTAATTTTTGTTGTAGAGGAGCCAACATTCATTGTTTATGAATGAATCTAATACTGTGCTGCTACAGCAGCCCGTGTTAATATTGTTATTCAACTGTTTGGTACATTCCTACCTCCACCCCCATTTAAGTAATACATTTGGTATGTCCCTACCTCCCTTTTTGCTATTGGCGCTGCTTTTGTTTTTACTTTAGTTCCCACCATATTGTATTTAGGTTAAGGAAATTATCGTCCTTTTACCTTCAAGTTATCAATGGTTCTATGTCCTAATACTTGTATTACTTCTGGCAAGAAATCTACATTAAAGTATACGGATTCACAGCCTTGACTTCTTGGTGAGTAAACTATCTGTCCACGTTCACTACAAACAGTGGGGCGACACACACTCCGTACAGACTGGGTCTTGGAAGAGAAGCCTTGCTAATACGGCGTTCGGGGACAGAATAGTAAAAGGACGGATTTCTAATGCCTGATCGTGTCAAGCCTGGGGCTAATCAAAGATTGCTGTATATATTCCTAACTCCGTTACTTTGGGGCAACTAGCAAAGAACTGTTCCTTAAGTACTTGTCTTCGTTATACCTAAAACGCTGAACTCTTTAAACGCTACTAGTCAACGACAGCTCAAACGGCGACTATCTTGCTATTTTTGTCTTTGTTCAGTTTACTTAGTAGTTTTACTTTCAATTTTCACGCAGTTGAAGGGCTCTGTATAAATATCATTGTTTATTGACTCACGGCGTAGCTAAGGAGCTGGAACTTTCGCGCCGACACTGCTGCGCTGCTGTTTTGCTGAACTTTCCGTGACCCCTGCGTGCTCGCACTCGGCCCCGCCCCGCCCAGCACTCCTCATCGCAGTATGTCTCAGCAGGAATCAGCGCATTCACTAGAATTGGAGTCCCAGGAACCAAAAGGTGAATTACTCCCACCTGAAGATGATATTGGAATAGAAGGTGAACTGTCTGCCCGACCTAAACGCACAGTTAAGCCATCTTTAAAAATCAGAGAAGGGTTTGAAAGTCAAAGGATAGAAATGTCAAACAGACTTTTAGATTTATGGAGCAAAACTATTCATTGCATTGCCATTGCTGATGATGCCAGTGACAGTCCAGAGCAATTAAAGGACTTGTTTGCAAGACTTAAACATACCTATGAGAACTATAAAAGACATTTTGAGAAGTATTCTGCCTTTTTGTTAAATATAAACATGGAAGAAGCATTACAGGAGTTAAATAGCATTACTCTCCTTAATCAGCAAAGGCACATCACATTTCTTGAAGTCAAGTCAAGGTTAAAAAATAGGATAAGGCAGTTTAATGATACCGCATCCTGCTATTCTGTCTCATCTAGGCACTCTAGAAAATCATTTAGATCCCTACAATCAAATTCCCAGAGATCAGACTTAAGCAACCAACTGGTTTTAGCCCGTGCAGAAGCAGAGGCAGCTAAGATTCAGACTGCCTTTATTAAAAAGGAAGCAGCCCTTAAGGCAGAAGCAGCCCGCATGCAAACAGAGTTAGAGGTCCTCCAAACGCAACGAGAGGAGGCAGCAGCTTTGGCCAAATTGAGTATTTTGGAAGAGGCCGTAGAGGAAGAGGACGAAGTCAACCATCCCCTCAGGCTGACCACCACAGAAGATCCCGTAAAACGAACTTACCAGTTTGTCTTAGATCAGAATACTGACAATGCCTTTAAGTCCACAATAGAAAGCTTTACATACAATACCCCAGCACATAACCTGCCAGAAGATGCCACACCACCCAGTAGGGAAGACCACTCTAATCCACACCCCATTGTGAGTACCATGAATCCCCACAAGTATTCAAAACTCATACCACCTACTGATGCACTGCCAAGACCTTTCCCAGATGCAAATAATCAGAAATTTGTTAAACCTCCCAGGAAATGCTATATGCTTCCAGAGACTCAGTTTTCTTTAATGAGTCATGTAAGACACCCAGGCTTTGGACAACCTGAGCTGAATCCATCTGCAACTCCATTTACCCCACTAGTACCTAAGCATGATCCAGATGCCATCAGCTACAGTAATCCGCAAGGAATACCTGTGGGCATGAAATCAGAAAGAGCTGAAATGTCGGACTTTGCAAGGTACATGATCCGCCGAGAACTCATCAATACTGGTCTCACAAGGTTCGATGACCTCCCAGAAAACTATAGGAGCTGGAGATCCACATTTAAGACAGCAATCCACGACTTAGACATCTCACCTATGGAAGAACTAGATCTACTGGTGAGATGGCTTGGGCCGCAATCGACAGAATATGCCAAAAGACTTAAAAATGTCCATATAAACAATCCATCCACAGGCCTCACCCTTGTCTGGGAGAGACTAAACCAAACATATGGAAGCCCCGAAGTCATTGAGCTTTCCTTATTCAAAAGACTACAGGACTTTCCTAAACTGTCCAACAAGGATGACCGCAAGCTTTTGGAACTTAGTGACCTTCTTCTTGAACTTGAAATTGCTAAAACAGATCCACATCTACCCGGTCTCAGTTATTTAGATACTGCTCATGGTGTTAACCCCTTGGTGGCAAAACTGCCATACCATCTTCAAGAGAAATGGACTTTGGCGGGTTCCAAGTACAAGCAGCAGCATCAAGTCTCCTTTCCACCTTTCTCCTTTTTCTCAGAATTTGTTAGACAGATTGCCAAGGCCAAAAATGATCCAAGCTTCTCAATGAATGAAGCACACGTGCCAAGCTCAACAACAGCAAGGTATGAGAACTTGAGTGCTAGACATAAGGACCTAAGGAGCACTATTTCCGTTCGTAAGACTGGAATCTCAGACAACACATCAACTGCCAGCAAGGATGTGACAGAAGAGAAAATTGACGATCCCAACCATTACTGCCCAATACATAAAAAACCGCACCCTCTAAAGAAGTGTCGTGCTTTCAGAGAGAAGCCCATGCAAGAGCGCAGGGAATTTCTTCGAAGGCATGAAATCTGCTACAGGTGTTGTGCTTCAATGGAGCACTTTGCCAGAGAATGTAAGGTCACTATTCAATGCTCTGAGTGTGGCAGCGACCAGCATGTTACTGCGCTCCATCCAGATTCCCAAGAGGACTCTATCCCCTTCTCCAGGCATGGCGGGGAGAGCTCTGAAGAAGTGCCAAGGCCAGTATCATCTAAATGTACCAAGGTATGTGGAGAAGGACTTTGTGGAAAATCCTGTGCCAAAATATGTCTTGTAAAGGTGTTCCACAAGGAACAACCAGAGAAGGCCATTAAAATGTATGCTATTTTAGACGAACAGAGCAATCGTTCACTTGCAAATCCAGAGTTCTTTGATCTGTTCAATATAAAGGGGAACTCTTCACCCTATACCCTAGGCACATGTGCAGGCCCAGTGAATGCTACAGGAAGAAGAGCAGATGGTTTTATCATGGAAGCGGTGCGAGGGAACGCACAGTTTCCACTTCCTACGCTAATTGAATGTGACCAGTTACCAAGTGACAGGGAGGAGATCCCCACGCCTGAAGTAGCACGGTGCCATCCTCACCTGAAGCATATAGCCAGCTGTGTCCCACCTCTTGACAAGGATGCTAACATCTTGCTTTTGCTGGGCAGAGACATTCTAAGAGTCCATAAGGTACGTCAACAGTGTAATGGCCCAAATGATGCCCCTTATGCCCAGAGACTTGATTTAGGTTGGGTCATTGTGGGAGATG
Source organism: Erpetoichthys calabaricus (assembly GCF_900747795.2). NCBI lineage: Eukaryota > Metazoa > Chordata > Cladistia > Polypteriformes > Polypteridae > Erpetoichthys > Erpetoichthys calabaricus. Next base: position 181,788,630 of record NC_041399.2, on the reverse strand, counting down.
TCTGCATAAATAAAACACACAGACCTTGCAGCATCCATTCTTATAAGACAAGTGTGATTGAAAGGGGGCGTGTCTCTTACTTCAGACAATGCCCATGCCACTATTTCGTGAAAGAGAGACCTAATCTGCACACACAGGTATTTGATAACATACAAGAGCTCGGTATGGTTATGCCTGAAGACGATCTTGGTCATACAGTTTTCCAGACAACCAGCGACGACAATAAGGTAGCTCCTTCTGTTGAAGATAAGGAGTTCATCAAAAGTATGGACGAGGAATTCTGTAAACATAGTTCTAACAGTTCTAACAGTTGGGTAGCTCCATTACCCCTCCACAATCCAAGGCCCATTCTTCCCAATAATCGTGAGTGTCAAGATTTGCTTCACTTAAGAGAACACTGAAGAAACGACCAGAGAGAAAAGAGTATCTGAACCTTTTACAAGACCGCAGAAGATGGCAAGTACAAATACCTAACCTTCAAGAAGGGGATTTGGTCTTACTGAAGGATCACCAAGCTCATCGGATCGATTGGCCCATGGGTCTTATTGTAAAGACCATGCCCAGTGATGACGGAAGGGTCCGCAAGGTTGAAGTAAAGACTGCCAGAGATGGGACTGTTAAGACCTTCTTCAGACCAGTCACCGAAGTTGTCCTGTTACTTCGTCAGAAAGACCAATTCAGTCCCACCACGGCTGATGTACCGTGAACCTTCAGAGGTCACACCAATCTCTACCATCTTCAGTTAGAAAAGGTTTTACTTGTGACTATTGAATCTGAGAACTCATTTAAGGTTTATTGTTGATTGTGGCTGTTCTTGTAATGTTAATATTCAAGATTAATGGTGCTATCTGACGATACCAGACGGGGAGTGTGCTGCTACAGCAGCCCGTGTTAATATTGTTATTCAACTGTTTGGTACATTCCTACCTCCACCCCCATTTAAGTAATACATTTGGTATGTCCCTACCTCCCTTTTTGCTATTGGCGCTGCTTTTGTTTTTACTTTAGTTCCCACCATATTGTATTTAGGTTAAGGAAATTATCGTCCTTTTACCTTCAAGTTATCAATGGTTCTATGTCCTAATACTTGTATTACTTCTGGCAAGAAATCTACATTAAAGTATACGGATTCACAGCCTTGACTTCTTGGTGAGTAAACTATCTGTCCACGTTCACTACAAACAGTGGGGCGACACACACTCCGTACAGACTGGGTCTTGGAAGAGAAGCCTTGCTAATACGGCGTTCGGGGACAGAATAAATACTACTACATTTTTGTAATTTTCTCCCTATATATTTAGGAGAATAGGTACTTGCATAGAATTACACAAAGCTAATTGAAACATGCAGTATATTAATCCATTTATTCAAAACATAACAGTGCAATTCAGGTTTACAGGGAGAACCATTTTCAGTGATGGTATCGTTAAAAGAAATCAAAGGAGTTAAATGCACTTACTAACTTTTGTTTCTACAGTATACTGGTATGCATCATCACAGGACATTTCATAAATTGTATCTGGAACTGTTTTGTTAAATCTTGTTTTTTTTTAATGAGTATTAAAATATATTATACTTTCTACCACTTTAAAATGGAATTGGGAAGAAAGGATAACAAGGTTCATGTTGTTAAGAAAATTTGAAAGAGTGAAAAGGTATTTATCCATATACTGTATTTCTATAAAACCTAACAAAGTTTGTGATTTTTTTTTACTTCTATGTTTTGTCAAATGGTAAACCATATATGTTCAATGTATTATGGCACACAAGACTCATAAGAGACATAAATAAATGGAAAGGTATATTGAAAACTGAAGAGAGGGTATGATGAAACAGTGGAACAGCCTTGGAGTTTCAGTACTCGAGATTTGACTGTAGACCTGATTATTTGCTGTCTGGACTTTATATATTCTCCCTCCTTTAATGTGGCTTTTTTTCTGAGGACTTCTGTATTCTGCCACATCACAAATATGGTACGTGTTATGGGCTAACTGGTGAATTTTTGTTAGCCCAGTACACATAATTGTGATACTACGTTTGAATCTTCAAGTTAGTTTCTGCTGTTACACTGCTGTTTGGATAGGCTGAGGCTACTCCTAAAGGGAATGAGTAGATGCAGAAATGGATGGAAGGAGGGATCAATCAGATAAAATGATATATATGTGACTGTGATAAATTCAATAACAACATCCAGTGAAGCTATTGCCTTTTGTGTTCTACTCCTGTAACAATATTACAAGGCTGATAAAAAGCAAAGTAAATTAAAAACCTTATTGCCATTTTAATGTTAGGTGCATGCAATATGACTTTGTGAAGCTAATGCTAGTAAAACATCAATACAAATCAACAATATAACTACAAGTACAATAAGCATCATTTCCCCAAAGGCTCCAAAAAACAAATTCAACACAAATGCATTTAGATAAAGTCATCACATTAGTTGAGGTGAAGATTTTAGGTTCATGCATCTCACAGCTTGTGGATAAGTACTTTTACCAAATCTGGTTGTTCATTGTTTTAATTGATCTAAGTCATTTCCCAGATAGAAGGAAACTTGTACAGATGGCAGGCGATATAGGAAGGATGAGATGACATTACATTAATACTGTAAAGTTACAGTAAACACATATTGGAAAAGTGGTGACTAATGATTTTAGAAATTGTACACATCACTCTCTGGTTGCTAACTTGCTTCAGGAAAGAGGTTTACATACTATCCAGTGATGGTGAAGGTCAAACCACTTTCAGTAATGGACCTGTTAAAAATGGCTATTGCTCCCTATGATACCATGAATGCCATTACCTTACTCAGAACAAACAGGCTTTGGTGAGCTAACTTGACCAATAGATGTGTTGACCTTCTATGATATTGTGCTAAATATATGGTGATACTCAGGAACTTGAAATTTTGTAATGCCTCTACATCCTGGTCATTGATGTATAAAGGCTTATACAGTAATTGGGTAAACTTTCTTAAATTAAATTCCTGATTGCAAACTGTTGAAACCTCATATAACCTTGTTGCTAGTAGATAGGATAATTACTTTAAATGAAAGGCAGTATGTGAAGAAATGTGTCTGTGTCATCTTCTCAGGAAGTATCACAGGAACTCCACAAATATGCATAAGTACATAGTTATTCTAAATAAAGCATGAATAACAGTATAATTTACACCTTGATATTTCATATATTATATTTAGAGAGGTTAGGAGCACGCGCGAATACAGCACATTGCCGCACCCACCACATGACAAACCAACTCAGGATTCCAGATTAGGACTCAACTGCAGCCATGCAACAGGCGACAACTTAGCACCACACTAGTTCAGATGTGTTTTGTCTTGGTAGAGTATTATATTACTCTACTTTCCCCTATTGTATTATTAATATGTAGCTTTTGTCGGAATGCCTCAAATCTCCCAGGCTTACCACTGTTTATAAGGTATTATAGTATATAACTTTTCCCCACCTTCCCACCTACATCTACAGTATAACCTCAGGTAATTAGGTGTAGTAAAAGACAAGCAGGAGTTAAGTTACAATTTAAACAATGTATTATTGATAATATTCATAAATAATAACAATATGCAAAGTACATTTGAATATTGGCAACCATACAACCTGATAAATGGTGATGTGCAGTTCAGGCAGCACACAGACTTGTTAGTTACTTAAAAATGTCTCTAGTTAAAGCATCATTTGTGGTCAGCTTTCTTTAGAACAGGCCCATTGCCTGTCTCAATATGGCTGCCGAGCTGTGCTCTTCATTGTGTTGTTCTTTTCAGTTCATGGTGTGTGTGAGATGGTCATTCAGCAGTTTGGTAAGAGAGAGAGAGTGAGGGAGTGAGCAAATTTATAGATCTTCTGTCCAACCTCTAGAGCCAATAGGGCGTCATAGTACTTAAAGGCTTCTGACAGGCCAGTTCCAAACAGCCATACTTCAGACCAATGGAGGGATAGAACATCTTCACACCTGCCCCCCAAACCATATGTTAAGGTAAAGCTTGGCAGTTAGGCACCCTGGCTTTGTGTGGGGAGTGAGAGAGAGACTTTAGCAGAGAAACATTTGCCAAACTGGTTTGAGGCCCTTCCCCCCCAACCCTATCGTAAAATTCAAAGAGACCTATTCCTTTGGGGGGGTAAACATAAATGCTTCTCACTAATGTAACACTAATATTACATTGCTTTGCCTAAGTTACAAATAAAGACATTCAAAATATTTATCAAGTTGTATGCAAAATTTCACATCATAACAAGATGGAAATGGAACAGTGTGAGGTATTTTATGGTGGCAGTGGATATTAAATTTAGCCATTAACTAAATATATACTATAATCAGCATTTTACTTTTAAATAACTTGTTTATGTGGTAAGACTTTTTTACAGAGTCAAATGTGTTTTTACGTTTTAGATACATTCATGTTCAGTATCACTGAAGCAGCAACTGAGTGTCACCAGGAGACAAAGCAGCATGATATGTGAGAACCAACCTTTTATGGTGTGCCAGCCTATTGCAGAGCATGCTAATTCAATATAGAGCTTCTAGGTATAGCAACTCACAAGTATTTAAAGTATGTGCCATAACCAGATAAAATAAAGAAAACCATGAAAACAGCAGGAGAACATGCAATCTCCGCAAAGGCAAAGTCCAGGTCTAAAAGTGAAGCAGCAGCACTAACCACTGAGTCCCCATGCCACCTGATTTTTATTCTAAAAATTTTAAATATGACAAAAACAAATTTTCTCTGTGAAAGCTAACTTTAATATTACTCATCTCAACATAGTTTCTATTTTCTTTGATCAATTTAACTATTTCCTATGTTTTTGAGATTCATTCTTGTGTGTTTGGAGATGTTAAATACTTGGGGTGAACAAAAATTCCTGAAATTATTAAAAAAAAACCAACAGCAATTCGCTTTTAGTCTCCTTCAAAATGCACTCTTTCAGATGCAATACACTTGTCCCATCACTTCTCCCATTCCTATATCTAAAGCTGCCTGCACTTTTTCCTGTATTTCTTCCACAGCAGCAAATCTTATTCCGTTCAGTGTCAATTTTCATTTTGGGGAAAATAAATACCACAGGGAGTAAGATCTGGCAAAGCAACAGTCACATGGGTTTTAGTCAAAAAATCTTTGACTGGCAACGCAGTGTGTTCAGGTGCACTGTCATGATGCAAAATTCAGTTTTGGGTGCTCCACTTCTCCAGATATTTTCTCCTAATGCTCCCCTGTAGAAGCCTCAGCAGTTCAATGTAATGTCTCTGATTAACAATCTGTTTCTGTGTATCAAACTCATTATGAACAAGTCTCTGTTGAAAAAACACGATCATCGTTGCCTCTTGCAGTCTTGGAGAAAAAAAAATCTGCTAAGCCTCCTGCATGATCGTAGAATAAACGTGAGAAATACAAACACAATAAACTTAGCATGTTGCCATGCAACGCACTGATTAACAAGACTGTAGGCATACAATCCCTTTTAGCATATTCGCACTATGCATGTGCTCTTGATCAATTCTAGGAATATTTGGGTCCCTCCTTGTATAAGCTCTCCAAAACATTCATAAGTGATGCAATATATCATCATCAAAACAAAGTTATCTACATTCAAGAATATATTGCTTTTATAATCCTTTTCCTGTGTTCGCACATGAACATATTGTAACTAGCAATCAGGTTCGGTCTTGGTCTGTAAATTTTAAAACAGCATAAATTGTTAACATAACATTCTCAAAACCTTTTAATCTTGTTCAGGGTTGTGAAAGGCTGAAGACTATCCTGGCAGCATTAGACACAAGACAGACTGAGCATCCTCCTAAATACACAGGGCAAATTTAGAACCATCTGTAAAACTAACACACAGTTCTTTGGGATATGGGAAGAACACCAGAATAGAAAAAGAATGACAAACTGTACACAGATGGTGTACAGAATTCAAACCCTGCCACTGGACCAGTAAGACAGTGGTATTAACCACAGTGTCACAATTGTGCATTAAGAAAAAAAAAATATATATATATATACAGTATATATATATATATATTTTATTTAAATATATGCATACTAGGGGGCTTACCCCCTGCTGTCTTTGCTCGCCAACCCCCTTGGCGTGCACTACGCGCCAGCCACTTCGCATCTCTGCCGCTCGCATTGAGAAGAGGGGGCTGAGGAGACTCAGTCGCTCCTCCGAAACCGCCTCTTAAACGGTGATACAATGGGAAAGATAGTTTTGTTTTTTTTACCTACTCTTTGCTTGATCAGTTGCTGGCTTACTGCTGCTGCTGCTGCTATTGCCATGCCACGTGATCTGCATCTCATGCGACGCTTCGAACATTTAAAAGCCTGTACAGCAGCTGTCTTTGTCATCTACTCTTTGTCTTTTATTTCCGGCCCTGGGCGTGGTTAAATCTCTTGGCATAAAGTCTCGTCTCGTGGGACGTGAGTTCTTGATATTTTAGTTTAGAATTTAAAAACGTAATAAGAATCTGACAACATCACATTCAAGTTTGATAAATTATGAAAAGAATGATACCAAACATATATATGTAGGTTTTAAAATAAGCTCGATTTAAAACGTGACAAGAAACGTCACATAAAATCGTTGTACATAATCGTTGCATTTTTATGCTTAGGATTTTATATATAGAGAGTAGATATATATATTTCAGGCACTAAGTAATATAAGTTTGCAGCTGTCTAGTGCTGTTAGCTGCAGCCACACTGGACTTTGCTTCATTCATTCTTACTGATCGTCAATAACAGCTCATTAATAGCAAGTACACACTGATTCTGTTTTTGCACATATTTTGTACAGTCATTTTAGTCTGATGAGTGCCTTATGGGGTCTTGTTTGGTCATGTTTAAAAGGATACATGGAGAGGAAAAAAGGTGCTACAGTATCTCTAACACTCCTTCAATTTCTACACTTAGAGTGGAGGAAGAGGCAACTGAAGAAGCCTGATGCCACTTCTGCCCTGCCTCAAAGTTTCGCCCCTTCCAGTGTGCCTACATAAAGGAAATGCTACACCCGGAAGCATCCACGAAAAACAGATCACTCTGTCAAAGATCCCAAGCTGCTTGCGTACAAGCTGACTCGCTTTTATGGATTCAATACTCGTGGCAAATAAAGTGGGTTTTCCTGGTTGTAGGCCCTAAGTTTTCCCAAATATCATGTCAGCCCTCCACCCACATTGTAACGCTTGATTTGGCATGGAGTGAGGCAACAAGGCCTCAGGAAGCTAAGGGCAGCATTGTCATGTAACTTTCTTTTATAACATTTTGAAATAAAACAAAAAAGTTCTGTGAACCCTAAGAACTGCATACACATCCAGTGCCTTCTTTATATACAACCTTTTCAAAATTGTGAGCTGGAGTGGTGCGAGAGAAAAGTCGGGACGGGAAAATGCAACTACAGTATAAGGAATATGAAGAGTATAATCATTATTGTCTATGTTGTAACATATTGTATACTTTTTTTTGTCCTTCCAATATTTATGGCGGGACTGTGCCTATACACATTGCATTGTATTTCAAGAACCTGAAGGGACATGCTCCTCTGGTTTAAACTCGGGGAGTTACAGCATATATACCAATAATGTAATTTTATAAAATTTTGTTAATTTCCAGAATCTGTTTAAATTGTCAGTCACAATGTCTGTTAAAAGTCTCATAAGTTTGCAGTTAACAGGGTAGGCACCTTTTAGCTTGTAGGACAGTTTAAAACAACTGAGATATTTAAATTAGAACACAGAACAAGGCTACAGCCAAGTGTCATTTTGCATTCAGTTTTGTATTATACATTTTATTGTCTTCAACACCATTTTTATTGTATTTAAGCTAATAATTTTTATTGTTTTACATTTTTCCAAAAATAATATATGTATTTTATGTCTGATGTCCAGAGAATACACTGCTTCGGAAAGTCTGTGCAGCAGTATACAGTGGAACCTCGGGTCACAACCATAATTCACTCCAAAACTCTGGTCGTAGCCCGATTTGGTCCTGACCCAAAGTAATTTCCCCCATAGGATTGTATGTAGATAAAATTAATCCGTTCCAGACTGTATGAACTGTATGTAGATATATTTTTTTTAAAGATTTTTAATTATACCATAGAATGTACAGTGTAATAGTAAACTAAATGTTAACACATTGAATAACACTGAGAAAAACTTGAACAACAGAGAAAACTAACATTGTAAGAGTTCATGCTAATAGCCTTACGACCCGATCGATGTAAACACTTTTTTTTTTAATGAGTTTTAAGCACAGGGAAAAAAGGAACATTTGAAAAAATCCGAACTTTATTTAAAAACCAACCATAAACCACCAAGAAAGTAACATTGCAGGAGTTCACGCTAATAGCCTTACAACTCGATCGCTGTAAACACTTTTTTTTAATGAGTTTTAAGCACAGGGAAAAAAATGAACGTTTGAACAAATCCGTAATTTAATAAACAACCAAGAAAAGTAATATTGCAACAATTCACGCTACGAACTGAAAAATGAACATTTCAAAAATTCGTAATACAAAAACTAACCATAAACCACCAAGAAAACTAACCTTGCATGAGTCGAGTTCTGGCATGAAGTGAGGAGGAACTGAGAGGAGAGGAGGTTACAGTTTTGAGGGAGAGTCTGGCTCCGCGATGCAGGGATGTTCTCTTTCAGGTGTTTTCTCTGTTGTGATTTCTTGGGTTTCTGTTGTTTTTAGCTGTTTAGCTGGTGGATCAGACTTTGCGAAATAGCGGTCTAATGTGACTTGCCTTTTCTTACGCATTAAAATTTTTAGGAAATGCGAGATGACATTGTTGTTCATCATGTTTATCACTCTGTTCGTAACCGCTTTGTCAGGGTGGTTCTTTTGGAAAAAATCCTGGCACTCGTTCCATTTGTCCATGATGGCTTTTATCGCATCACTTTTTATAACCACCCTTTCCTTTTCTTCCCCGGAGGACTACTACTCAGTTAGCAACCTAAGTTGCTCCTGCTGGAGTTCAGCAAGTTTCTCCGTCATCAGTTCCTTCTTGTGATCCAGGACCTCAACCTCGATGTCCTCATTGTCCACTTCAAGACCCATGCTCTTGCCCATGGACACAATCTCATCCACAACAGGAGGCTCAAAGCTTTCTAAAACCTGTTCAGGAATGCATTCAGGCCAAAGTTTCTTCCAGGCCAAGATCAAGGTCCGGTGTGTGACGTCTTCCCCAGCTTTATCACTGAGGCCGATGCAATGAATGATACTAAAATGGTTCTTCCAGAACTCTTTCAGGGTCGAAGACGTCTCCTCGGTCACATTGGAACACCTGGCGAATAGTCCTTTGGTGTACAGCTTCTTAAAATTTGAAATAACCTGCTGGTTCATGGGCTGCAGAAGAGGAGTCGTGTTGGGGGGGAGGAACACGACCTTAATAAAGTCGTACTCCTCGACCATATTGTCAACCAAATTTGGAAGGTGTGCCGGCGCATTGTCCATCAGAAGAAGGAATTTTTTAGGCAGGTTATTCTCTTTGAGATATTGCTTCACAGCGGGAACGAAAGCCTCATGCAGCCATTCCAAAAACAAGGTCCTTGTGACCCAACCCTTCGTGTTTGCCCTCCACATCACGGGCAGTCTGGCTTTGTTTACATTGTGCTGCTTAAAAGCACTAGGGTTCTCAAATTGGTAAACGAGTAGCGGCTTGATTTTTACGTCGCCACTAGCGTTAGCACACAGCAAAACGGTTAACCTGTCCTTCATTGGTTTATGGCCGGGCATAGCCTTCTCTTCCTGGGTAACGTAGGTCCTCTTCGGCATCCTCATCCAGAACAATCTGGTCTTGTCGCAGATGAAGACTTGTTGTGGGATGTAGCCTTCGTCCTCCACTAATTTTGTGAAATTTTTTATGAATTCTTTCACAGCTTCAGCGTCGGAACTAGCAGCCTCTCCATGCCTTACCACACTATGAATGCCACTTCTCTTGTGAAACTTTTCAAACCATCCTCTACTGGCTTTAAATTCCTCACTTTTGCCACTCATAGAAGGATAGTTTTGCAGCAAATCGCCATGAAAGTTTTTCCACCTCTTCCAGCACTTGAGACCTCTGCCTGGTTAACACTGTAACTCCTTTTGCAACATCAGCTGCTTTAATGGCCTCTTACCTTTTAGAATAGTCGATTTTGACTTCTTGTACTCGGCGGCAAGATCAGTAACACGAACGCCACGCTCATACTTTTCAATAATTTCCTTCTTTACTTCGATTTCAATTTTCTTCAAAACTTTCTTCTCACTACTCTTCACTTGCTTAGAAGCCATGGTTAACTGCAAAAGCACATGAAATATTCAGAGGTGTAGCTAGGGTTTTCAGCACCTGGGGACAACTGAAGATTTCGCGCCCCCTCCTGTTTGCCAAAATGCAATGGGGAACATCTATTCGGTGCCCCCTAGATGCTGCGCCCGGGGACAGATGTCCCCCCTTGCCCCCCCTAGCTACGCCACTGGAAATACTGTAGAGCACAAAGAGTTCACAAGTAAAGCACGCATGTCTGACTGAGAACAATGCACAGTGAGAGGCTGAACACATGCTTAAATACAGTAATTGGCGCGTATGACCTAGAAGGGAAACAAAATAGAGCACAAAGAGTTCACAGCGAAAGCACGCACGTCTGACCAAGAACAATGCAACATGTGCGGAAATCTATTGGCGCGCACAAACCAAAAGGGAAACTGGCTTGTTCATCACCCGAGTGTGTGGTCTTGAACAGATGCAAAAGTTTGGCAAACTTTTTGGTCGTAACCCGATTTGTACGTGTTCAGAGACATTTGTGAATCGAGGTTCCACTGTATATTGGATGTGAATTAAGTGTATCATCTCGTGCCTAGTAAGGACATATGGGAATTGGGGCAGCATTATGATAAGTACTGTGAGCATTGCACTCACCAGCATAAGCGCTTCCTTTATTACTAACTGTTGCTGGGGTCACATTTGTATTATTTAAATGCGTCAGACCTGCTCTCTGTTATATTATTGAATTTTTAAGACTTCATCACACATTTTGCTACCCTTAGCATTTCAAATAGCCTCCTTACCATTTTGGTCTGGAGCCAGGGCTGCCTGGCGGGAACCCAACTCTCCTTACATCTCTCTTGTGTTTTAATGACATTTTACTTTTTTATTTTTAGGTTATGATTATTTCTTTATCAGAATTTTGTTATCATTTTGTGCTGTAACTCTGTGTTTTGTATTTCTTCAGGGATGTCACCATTTTGCATGTTTCTTTCTGGTCATGCCCATATTGTTGACAACTGCCTGGATTGTTCCAGCTGCATGACCAGAAGTTGTCATGGACGCAATATCACAAGCCATTTCTTATTTAGGATGGCAGAGTGCTATCTTTAGTGTCCAATTGTGACTTGATTTCTTCTCCAGAAACCTTTGTGTGTTAGTAATTGTTGCAGACTTTGAAATTTTCAGACATTTGTTCCTGACGTATTGGGATTTTTACAGTTTTCTTTTCTGTTTGGCCTTTTGACCCTTGCATCATGATCTGATTTCTGATCATTGTCATCTGCTGGTCCTACACCTTGTTGCTAATGGGAAGAACAAAATTATTTTTATAGTTATAGCAAGCAAATGAAGATTCTTATTAACTTGCTTATTTGAGGCAATAGATTCAAGAGCATTGCTAGGGTCAACATCTAAGGACAGAAGAATAAAAATTGTGAAAAACTAAAACCATTCATTTTAGAACCAGCATAGTAATGTGTCTGTATTTTTAGCAAAGTCTTAGAAGTAGTCATGCAATACATTGTGGTATACTGATTATTTACATAAAGAGTTGTAAGAACAGGATGACACTTATCAAATTTCACTACATGAATGGTACTTTATGCTTTTATTATTAATCACATGCATTCTGAGATTAATATGTTGATCAACTCAAGATTTAAAGTTCAATTTTTTTAAGCTGATATCAATTTTCAGTCCTTATACTGTATGCTGTTAATATCAAGCAATATTTGAACAAAGGGAACATTAAAACATTTTTAATATAATAGCAGTTTTTTTTTGGTTAGCCTTGATTTTAAAAATAAGGAATGCATTTCAGACTCTCAAAACACTCTTGTTCTGGAAGTACATGCATGATTTCCTTTATTCCTTTATAATTTTTACTGGAGATAATGATAATTTTCACTTCTCCTCCTGCTATGAAGCACAACTTTAATTTAAGGTAATAAGATGTTTGGGAGGTTTCTCTGTCTAATGAGATCAATGCAGGAAATCTGTTTGTCCATGAAAGTATAACCTGTTGATGCTACATCGGTGAAGAAGACAATTAGTTTCAAATGGAAAACAAATTGAAAGCATATCAGTCAGCGTATTTAAAGGTGCTCATATTTTGCATATCAGAGGACACCAAATTGTGTTTGATTTTAATTGCTCACTTTCATTTTCTTCTTCACTTCCTAACAAAAAAAAATAATTGCAAATGTACTTTAGTTTAAAGTATAGCCACATCATGAAAATATACATAAAAGGCATTTCATTTGACAAAGCCTTTTCTTCTTGTTGATGGTGGATGTGTTTATTTTTCCACATCAAATTACATTTGAAATGCATATTTCATGGGCAGTTGACAATTATGTAATCATTCTCAAACAGTACATTGACAAAACAAAGATTACACTGAATGTTTCTTTTTTAGTTCTCTTCACTACTGTTCTATTTGACAGTTTTTTATTAAATGTTTTTTACTTGACTTAAAGGGTAAACAATATTATTAAAAGTCTAGTATATTATGTGTCTGTGTATATGTGTATGTATACAGCATATAAATATACTCTAAATACAGTGGATTTATAAAGTATATAGACTCCATCACTTCTGAACTTTCTTTTTTTGTATTGTAGAGTTAATTTTAAATTGAAAAACATTATTTTTAAATTAAAACTTATATGAATACTCATTCATACAAGTATTTAGCCGATTAATTCAGTTCTTTGTATAAACACCATTGGCAGCAATTACAGCTTCAAATGTTCTTGCGTAAGTCTCACTTGGATTGATCTGTTTATCTCATTTTTCTTGGAAGGGAAGTTCCTCTCAGGCTTCATTGGATTGCCTGGGAAGTGTCTATAAACTGCCATTTTCAGGTGTCTACACTCAAGTTTCATGGGGTTCAATTTGGAGCAGTGTCTGGTCTTCACCAAACATAGTGCTTGAAGTTCTGAAGAAAAGAGTTCAGTTTATGTCTTCTCAGATCAAAGAATCGTTCTCTTCTCATTCTACTTCAAAGATCATTTGGCAGACTCCAATAGGAATGTCATATGCCTTTTAAGTGGCATCCATCTAGTCACTCTGCCACAAATGGCTGATTGATGGAGTACTGACGAGATAGTCATTCTTCTGACAGGTTGTCCCACCTCAGCAGAGGACTTCTCTGACCAAGGTCCTTTTAGCCAAGTTACTTGGTCTTGCTGGATGGCCAACTCTAGGAATAGTCCTAGTGACACTTATTGAGGCCACTGTGTTCTTGGGAACTTTCAGAGATTTAGAAATGTTTTAAACCATTACCCTGATCTGTTCCCCATCTATAATTTTACTGCAGAGGTCTACAGAGAGTTCTTTGCATTTCATGCCTCAACTTTTCTCCTGGCACATAGTGTGAATTGTGGGTCCTTATAAAGTACACACAGGTATAGGCCCTTCTAAAAAATGTCCTTTCTAAATGCTGTCCAATCTATTCAATTTGCCACAGATGGACTTCAGTCAAGTTCTAGACACAACTCAAGGATAATTAAAGCAAATAGTAAGTACCTGACCATAATGTGGAGGGCCAGAGCAAAGGGTCTGAATACTTATGTAACTGAGAGATCTCAGGTTTTCATTTTTAATATATTTGTAAGGGTGGCATGGTGGCACAGTGGGTACTGCTGCTGCCTTACAGTTAGGAGACCCAGGTTCACTTCCCGGGTCCTCCCTGCATGAAGTTTGCATGTTGTCCCAGTGTCTGTGGGAGTTTCCACTGGGTACTCTGGTTTCCTCCCACAATCCAAAGACATGCAGTTTAGGTGCTTTGGCAATTCTAAATTGTGCTTGATGTGTGTGTGTGCATGCTCTGCCCGGGGTTTGTTTCCGCCTTGCGCCCTGTGTTGGCTGGGATTGGCTCCAGCAGACCCCCCGTGACACTGTAGTTAGGATATAGTGGGTTGGATAATGGATGAATGGATATATTTGCAAACCTTTCTGTAAACATGTTTTCACTTTGTTAATTTGGGTTAGTAAATGTTAATTGGTGGCCAAAAAGGGCAAATGTATCCATTTAGCACAACAATAAAGCATGCAGAAAGTGAAGGGGTTGGAATTCATTATATATATATATATATATAGTGACGCATGAGTCACTGTCTTGCACCCCAAAACACAAGGCTGAGTCTCAGTACTTTAGCAAAATCAGCTTTGTTCAACTTGAAACAGGAATAGCACGGTTATTGTCGTCCCCTTGAACCCTCGGAAAATGTGTCAGACACCAGATAAAAGTCCAAATATTGACTTTATTATTATAAATAAGTGCACAAAGCACCCTCCACTCCACTATTCTCAATAAACAATACACAATCAATAAACAATAATCAATCCTCCACTCCCAGCAGCTCAGTCACCCTTCCTCCCAACTCGGCTAACTGCTGGGATTTCCCAGAGTCCTTTTATATTCCCTGACCTGGAAGTGCTTCTGATCCCCCAGTCCACGTGATTTCCCAACACTTCTGGATCAGATGAAAACTTCTTCTTTTCTTCAACCCAGAAGTACTTTATTTCTTCCGTCCTCGTGACTGGGAAGTACTTCCGGGTTATACTGAAAATATAAATTGTTGAGCCTCCCTGTAGTGTTCCCAGGAGGCCCCCATGGTATCCAGCAGGGCTGTGATGTAAAACTCCACTGTCCATAATGCCCTGCTGGAACTCGGGGCACCACCTGGCGGCGTGGGGGTATTGGCCGAGATGAACTACCAGCCATATACCACAATATATATACTAGCTGTGTATGCCCGTGCTGTAAAAAGCCCAGGGTCCTAGAAACTATTGAAATCGTCAGAAAAAAATTGAAATCTAGAGATGTCAGGTAAATTGAAAGGAACTATTGTGAGCATCTCTCTCCTAGGAGGTTTCATTTTGCTGACGTGTGTATTAGCGGCTAAGCGAGTGACTTTCTTGTTTCTTTTTGCTTACATGCTGGCCTCACTTGCCTATCAATGTTGCCCCTTTTAACCCAACAGACAGATACGCGGACATAGAGTAAAAGCACGAAGAAGTTCTTTTAATTGTTTTTTTTTACTTCAAAGTGCCTTTCAAGCACCACAGCCACCATAAACAATTAAATAAACAATAAATCAATATAATTCTCTCCTCCAGACCTCTCAGCAAGTTTTGTCTTCTACCTCTTAACTCCGGCTTGCCTGCTGGGTCTTCAGCAGTCCTTTATATAGTGCCCGGCCCGGAAGTGCTTCTGTTCTTCCTTCAATATGACTTGCCAGCACTTCCAGGTCAGATGTAGAACTCCAATTCTTTACTCAGCCCAGAAGTACTTCGGGGCTCCTGTCCATGTGATCCATTAGTATTTCTGGGCTATAGGGAAAGTATGACTCCCCCGGTCCTTCGACAGCTCCCCCTGGCGGCACCCATGGCACCCAACAGGGCTGTGAAACCGCACTCCAAGTCCCAGGATGCCCTGCGGGAATCTGGGGCACCGCTATACTCCAGGGGAGCTGCCATCTAGTGTCTTGTGGGAGGCAGTGTCCAAAAGTTGCTGCTTTCCCCCATCTTTTCATTCTCGAGGTGTCCCATCAAAAAATATATATATATATAAAGAAGCCTAGGAACAATAAGTATGTGCTTCTTTATCCTTATGGTGGCAGGGTGCCAGATCAAGTCTTGGCAACAGAACATTTAAGGTGACACTGTAATTTATAAATAATGGCAGTGGGCTAGGGAGAGAAACCAGCTAATTCATGTCAGCATAAAAACATGATTATATATTCATAGCTAGACAAAAATATTCCTTAATCTACTGTTATTATTGATGTAGAAATGCTGAAAGAGTTTAAATAGTAAATAGAGTTCATTTGATTGCAAGCAGATTGCAATATTAATAAGCAGGTATCCTATAAGTGCTCAGTGTTTGCATTTTTAAACACCTTTAAAATGAGTTTTGAAGATGCTTTAATGGGAAATAATGCTAGTCATATAAATTAATTCATTGTTGTACTTAAAAAGAATATCTACTGCCTTGAACACTGATAATTTTCATCTGCTATTAATTTTATACTCTGCAGAATTTGTAATATAAACTATAAATCTTTTCATTTAAATCAAATTGAATTTTGTCTGTCACATACAGATTATTCATATGGTACAATATGTAGTAAAATGCTTAGTTGCTCAATTCCAATGACTGCTTTTAAGATGAATATAAAGGGACAATAACAATAATACATTGTTTTATAATAGCACACATCTTAAATAGAATTATAAATATGTGATAAGTAATAATAACTAAATAAATAAATAACAATGATCAAGAGTTAACTAAAGATAATCATATAACTCTACACTTTCTTTATTCGACATATGGATAGATTTTGGGATAAAGCTCCTCCACTGTTTCTCTGAAATAGATTTTGGGCAACAGTACCTTTTAATTGACCATAGCACAGAGAAGAGGTCATTGTTGGTATGGCTGGCGTTACAGATAATTTTCTTTGCCCTCGTCAAACATTGCTTGGTGTAGATGTCCTGGAGGTTTGAGAGTGCACACCCAGTGATGTGTTCAGCTGACCCCACCACTCTGTGCTGAGCTTTGTGGTCCTGCTGTGTGCTGTCCACAAACCAGGCAGTAATGCTACATGTCAGGATTTATAAAAGCTCTTTAGATAATTGGGAGAGAATCCTGAAATCCCTGAGGTGTCAGAGGTGTTGATATGCTTTCTTTACCAAGGTGCTGGTGGGTCTGAACCAGGTTAGGTCCTCTTTTACGTGGACACCTTGGTATCTAAAAATATCCACCCTCTGTACCTGAGTGCTTTTAGTACTGAGGGAGTGTCTCTGCTGAAATCTCTGAACGTCCACAATCATCTTCTTTGTCTTGATGACTTTCAGTAATAGACTGTTGTCCTGGTATGACAGACTCTGCTCTTCATTCAGGTAAACCTGCTCATTGTTGTTAGAAATTTAGGCCTGTGACATCAGCAAACATAACAATGATTTCAAGTCATGTGCAGCTGTGCCATCCAAGGTTATTATAGTTAACTAAAACTAAAATCAAAACTGAAACTATTATTAAAAAAACATTTTCATAAACTGACATAAAATAATTAACAAAACCGAAATGAAAAACTAAAACTAAACAAAACTATTAAAGTAGGTGGAAAGACTAACTGAAATAAAATAATAATTTACTAAAATATTTTTAGTTTTCGTTTTTTGAATGAATATTCTTGCCGTTAGTCTTTAACCCTTGTAAGTTTTAACTCTAAAACAGAAAGTCATCCACCACGAGCCGTCCCCGCACATTTTCATCCAGTGAATGGTGGCTGGTGATGGAGGGCGTCTGTTCACACAGCATTTGCAGAGACAGAGGAAGCTGAGTGCGGGTGCGTAAAGCGTGAGAAATAGAAAGCGATTTGCGTGCTCTCTTTTTTTGCGCTTGTTTTTGTCGGATAGAGGAGAATGTCCTAAAATGGACACTGTACAATGGCTGAAATCAGAATGTGCTGGTCAACAAAAACTTTATCATATGGACAGAAAAATCACGAGTGAGTAACATTTCAGTTTAATTCTCAGGTGACTGCTTTTTGTTGACAGCAATTCACCTGCCACTTCGCACAGGAGAAATCGTTTTTACTTTTTCATATACGAAGTATAGAGAAAATATAGTAATCACGAAAAAATTTGACCTCGATATTTTGATGAATCTTGACGTTATAGACCTCCCAGAGTCCAAAAATACTGTTTTTTTGGAATTTTGTGTGTGTGCGGGCGCGTGTGTGTCTCTGTGTGTGTGTAAACAAGATAACTCAAAAATGCAACTAGATAGATGGATGAAATTCGGCATGTGGTTGTTACACCACAATTGTAGATCTGTATTAACTTTTGGGCCAAATCCATCATCTAGAAGTGGTACTTTACCTAAACACATACGATTTTTTTTTTATTTATGCAGCTGCAGAGTCCGATTTATTCAACATTACTTTTATAATAATTGTTCAATATATTATTAATTTGATTTGTTGGTGATGGTTCCTTAATGCACGTAATATTAAAATATAATCATTGTCTTGCAGTTTACTCCTCAAATATCCATCCCCATATCTGAGTACAGTAATCCCTCGCTATATCGCGCTTCGACTTTCGCGGCTTCACTCTATCGCGGATTTTATATGTAAGCATATTTAAATATATATCGCAGATTTTTTGCTGGTTCACGGATTTCTGCGGACAATGGGTCTTTTAATTTCTGGTACACGCTTCCTCAGTTGGTTTGTCCAGTTGATTTCATACAAGGGACGCTATTGGCAGATGGCTGAGAAGCTACCCAACCACAGCGCGTATTATCTATTAAATAAAACTCCTCAAATATATTGTGAGCACGGGGGCTGTTCACACCCCTAGAGGACACAGCCGCTCCTCAAAAAACGCTGAAAGATTACCTTCACACTGCTCCCTTCTTTGCAGGGCTTACATGTGGCTGCTTTGCAAGCGATATGCTTCCCGCATGGTGCTTCGCATACTTAAAAGATCAAACAGCACGTATTGATTTTTGATTGTTTGCTTTCCTCTCTCTCTCTCTCTCTTTCTCGCTCTCACGGAGCGGGTGTGAGCAGAGGGGCTGTTCGCATACTAGCCTAGAGGATACGGACGCTCCTCTAAAAAATGCTGAAAAATGCTTGCTCCCTTCCTTGCAGCTAATTTGTCCGGCGGTGCTTCACATACTTAAAAGCTAAACAGCCCTATTGATTTTTGACTGTTTGCTTTTTTTTCTCTCTCTCTCTCTGACGCGCACTCCTTTGAAGAGGAAGATATGTTTGCATTCTTTTAATTGTGAGATGGAACTGTCATCTCTGTCTTCTCATAGAGCACAGTTTAAACTTTTGAAAAAGAGACAAATGTTTGTTTGCAGTGTTTGAATAACGTTCCTGTCTCTCTACAACCTCCTGTGTTTCTGTGCAAATCTGTGACCCAAGCATGACAATATAAAAATAACCATATAAACATATGGTTTCTACTTCGCGGATTTTCACCTTTCGCAGGGGGGTCTGGAACGCAACCCCCGTGATGGGAAGAAGGATTACTGTATACAAGAAAGTCGAGGGGAGACCACTCCTGATTTTTGAAAATCAAACGGCACTGATCGAGAGACTGACTAGGTCATCATACAAGATCAGCACATTGTTGCTGACCAGTCACTTTTGCTTTAAAAACATCGTTTAACAACACAGCAATACAAACAAAGGTAGAGAGTCTGACAAGTGATGAAAAACTAAACATACTAATGGGTTTTTGTATTTATTCTAGATTTATTAATTTATCTTTTTTAGTTCATATTCACAACTCAAAATACCTGATATTGTGCAATGTAATGCATTAGCAGAATTATATTTTAAAATATTTGCCACCCTTTTTTCAATGTTTTTCTCTCTCTCTCAAAATAGATAGTTGAAATATCATATTCTTTTTGTTCTTAACATTAGCTATATCATACATATTGCATACCAGGGAGTTTTCCTGCCTTACATTCAAACCTGCTGTGGAAGTCTCCAGGTTTCATGTGATCCTGCTCTGGATAAACAGGTTTTAGATAATGTATATATTGTTCTTAATCTCAGATGCTGTCTCTGTTGTTTTGTGCCTGTCCATATTCCTATTACCTGCTCTTGCTCTGCTCATTATGGGTTTACTGTTCTTATGGTAGGCTATTCAAGTCTCACTACCCCTAACCTTCACACTACATGCTTGTTGTTCTTTGTTTCCCTCAGTACAGCTAGGTGGGGTCTACACACTCATTCAAGTCTAAGAGCCCTGTTTTTCCTAAGCCCCCATGACTTTCATGAGAAAATATTTTAAAAAATTATACAATTGTGTAAAACTATTCATATTCAGTATCTAGTTTTGATTATGCTTGTTTTTTTATCAGACAAAAAACAAAACCAGATAGTAAACCAGGCAGTGTAGTAAGCTTCCACTAACATTAAACTCATACCCAAATCTGTTAAGTGTATAGTTCTGTCTGATTGTGACACAAAACTAACTCTGTATGCGTTCCATGCCATAATTACTAAATCTAAAACTAATATATATAAAAATAAAATAGAAATGTCTTTGTGAAATAAAAACTAAACTAAAACTAAAAATATACGATTAAGGAAAACTAAAACTAAACTGAATTTCCAAGTAATGTCAGAAAAAATATAGAAATAAAAACTAATATAAAAAGGCAAAACTGTAATAACCTTGGTGCCATCATATGTGTAGAGGGATAACGGCAGAGAACAGCCCTGTAGAGCACCTGTGTGAAGAGTGAGGGATGATGAAGTGTAGCCACCCACTCGAACCACCTTCCTGTCAGGAAGTTCAAAATCCAGTTGCATAATATCAGGACATTAGTCATTTAAGCAGGCTGGATATGATTTCCTAGGTACATAACAACAGACTGGGTTAAGAAGAGGTTAAATATTACTCTGTTGAAAGGTGAGCAGCATAGATCTTAAACACTTAATGGAATGCCATCTTGACCTGCTATCTTTCTAGTGTTCACTTTCCTGAATGCTCTCCTTAAGTTGTGTTCCTAGAAAGTGAGTGCTGCTTCCTCACTGACCGGTTCTCCTATAGCAGATAGGCTGGACTGCAGGCATGCATTAGTGTCATTCACATCGAAGCATTTGTAGAAATTGTTAAGCTTGTCTGCCAGAAAGATGTCTGCACATATTGTGGTGGGAGTAGTTATTTTATATTTGATTATTATCCACAGACCTGCCTAGGATCGGACTGTTGAAATTGTACAGAGTATTGCAATGATGCAGTGTCTTGGTCCCTCTGGTAGAATATGTAACATGCTGATAAAAGTTTGACACTACCTATTTGAGACTAGCCTTTTTGAAATCACTATGATGAGGGTAGCATCCAGGTTATTGTTCTGATGGCGGCCCAGTGTCTCATACAGTTCCGTCTGTGCAGTGTCAGTGTCTGTTTGAGGTGTAATATACTGTATACAGGCATAACACTAATCAAAATAAACTCCTGGGGAAGATAAAATGGTCTGAATATAATCCTCAGGATCTCCAGATTGGTCAAGTAGTGGTGTGATAAAATTGCTTAATTCCTGCTGTCACACCAGTTGAGGTTGGCAATGACATATACACCTCCACCTTTCAATTTGCTGGAGTCTTTTGCTCTGTTCAATACGGTAAAGAGAGAGAGATTCAGCAGGCTGAATTGCATGATCAGGTACCATCAGACTCAGTCATGTCTCTTTAAGACAAAAGATGTTGCAGTCCTAGATGTTTCGCTGGAACTTTATCCTTACTCTTATCTCCAGCTTGTTCTCCAGTGACTAGAAATTGGTAAGTAGGACACTGAACAGCAGTGGTCAGTGTGCTCAAGCTCTCAGGCTGTTGTGCAGTTTGGCGTGGTTCCCTTGGTGTCCCTTTCAGGTGTGTCTGCTGTTGTTGCTGTCGTTTTTCTGAAGGATATCATTTGCCCAAACTGAGTCAGCGAATACAGAGTCAAAAAGCTGGAGAGTGAACCGCAATCCTATGTTTATGAGTGTCTGGTGATCACAACTCACAAAACTCAAAGTAGCAGGTGTAATAACGTTACCCATAATGCAAAGTAAGAACACAGTCTGATTGGAGCCAGCAACTGTTCTAAGCTGTATCATCTTGAAAGTAATATATGTATGTATAGTTGCCCAATAACTATTTAGTGTATTCCAGTATATCTCTTGTTATTATCATTATTTTCGTTCTTTATATTTCTGAAGAGGGTCACAATATTGACATGCTGAGCTGAGCTGAGCTGAATGTTATAAGTTTCATATTTTACTGTGTTTATATTTCAGTTGAAAAGTCGTGTTATTTTATGGTGGTTTATAAGAACAGGATGGATTACAATTTTTTCCTGACATTTCTTACATCTAAAGCACAGGCAGGCTACATGTCGTGCTCACAGTCACACAGTGAGGTACAGTACACATAGAAAATGATCTGCAGCCTTAAAAATTTAGTCTAATACTTTAGCCACTGTACCGCATTGCTTGCCATTAAAAAAAGTAAAGAAGAAAAGCAAGTAAATATTTAGAAAGACAGTTTACTCGTCTTATCTCATCTAATCCACATGTCACTTAATTTAGGGCTGAGGGCTGTGGGGGGTTTAGAGTATATCCCAGCAGGAACCAGCCCTAAACAGAGAAAAGTCCAACACAGGTACAAACCTTAAACACTCACATTCATACAAGGAATAATTTGGAATTGCTAAGTAACCTGCTCATCTTTGGGAATGTGTGGGGAAAACCCATGTGGTCAACTGATTTGAATCTAGGAAGCAGGGTCCATTGTGGCACTATTCCATCCAAAACGTATTTATAAGTCTCTCACTCCTAGCGTTTCATCAACATTCTTATGTGGTCTGGTTAAACATGTAGGGGCATTTTGTTTAAATATTAATTTGAAATAAAACTTCAACAGTCAAACACAACAGTCAAACTATAGCAAGTGAGTACAGCCCAAGTGGATTACTTTTGCAGAGTTTAGTTGCATTGAATGGATACCATTTGGCACAAAAGGTGAATCCAAGGAGCAGATTCAACTCCAGCCAACAGGAGAAGCAGGTGAAGTGAACAGATATGAAGCAGTGCCAAATCTATTCAACTAATACTGTACCAGATGACAAAATTTCTTTGGCTGTAAAACCTGTAGATGTACAGTAATCCCTCACCTATCGCGGGGGTTACGTTTACTGTTTTGACTTCGTGCAGCATGTCAATTTTTCCACCCACTCTGGTGGTCATATACTGGACCTGATCTGCACATCTGGATTATTTGTTGGGAACATTTATAGCAGTGATTTGGCACTCTCTGACCATAAAGCAGTACTTTTCACTGTCTCATTACCTCTCCCTCCTCTTACCTGTAAACGTCAAATTTCTTTCCGAAATCTTAAAAATATCTGTCCCTCTGTTCTTGCTGGATCCATTTCTGATCTTGTTCTGTCTTCACTTATTCCATCAACACTAGATAGTCTTGTTGATCACTATAACTCAGCCCTTCATTCAACACTAGATAAAACTGCTCCTTTAAATCATAAGGAGGTTTCCTTTAAGCGTTCAGCTCCATGGTATAATTCATAGCTACGATCTATGAAAGCAACTGGCCGACGTCTTGAGAGAATGTCACATAAGACCGGCCTCACTGTTCACAACCAGGCTTTATCTGACCATCAAAGGGCTTACAGGGATGCACTAACTGCAGCCAAGAACAAACATTATGGCAGAATAATAGAAAGTGGCCATGTGTTCTCTGTAGTTAATAAATTACTTCAACCTGCATCTGGCCCAATTACCTCCTCTACTGAAGTCTGTGAAAAATTCCTCCACTTTTTCCGTAATAAAATTAAAGATCTAAATAATTAAACTAACATAAATCCATCATCCATTTATATCCTTCCCTGTCTTCCCACTCCATCCAGCTCCTTTTCTAAATTTTCACCAGTCACATCGGCATTTGTTAATGACCTGCTTTGTAAGATGAGGCTAACTACTTGTGTACTGGACCCCATCCCCTCCACACTTCTTAAATCCTGCCTTCATGCCATAATCCCGACTGTTACGACAATAACCAATACATCCAATGACACTGGGTTTGTGCCAGCCACTTTTAAAATCGTTTCTTTAACTCCCATGTTAAAGTCTGGTCTTGATGGTGACGATCTTAACAATTTTTGGCCTATTTCCCACTTACCTTTTCTGTCAAAAGTTCTTGAGTGTGTTGTAACCTTCCAGCTCACCAATTACTTAACCTCTAATAATTTGATGGAACCCTTTCATTCTGGTTTTTAGGGGCGCAGCACAGCTGTGAAACTGCTCTTCGGGTAACCAATGATTTGCTTACGACAGCAGACTCTGGACAAACCAGCATATTATTTCTGTTAGACTTCAGTGTGGCATTTGGCACTGTCAGACATGACATTCTACTGTCCAGAATGGAGAATATGCTGGGTATCTCTGGGACTGCCCTCCAGTGGTTCATGTCCTATCTGACTGATAGGCAAGAGTTTGTTAGTCTTGGCAAAAGCAGATCCAGCTCAGCGCCAGTCACACAAAGAATTCCTCAGGGCTCTGTCCTTGGCCCTCTTCTCTTCTGTATTTATATACTTCCCCTTGGCCATATTATTCGTAGCTATGAACTGGGTTATCATTTTTATGCAGATGACACTCAACTCTATTTCAAAGTCAAAAGTGCAACTTCATCAGAGTTTCTCAGCTCACAACTTGCCTCAGTGAAATTAAAACCTGGATGGAGCAGAACTCTTTAAAATTAAATTGCAACAAAACTGAACTCCTGCAAATTGGCACTAAAGCGCTACTTAAGAAAATGAGCTCCTTTTCAGTCAGTCTTGACAGTGATCTCATCAGATCTTCTTCTGATGTAAGGAATCTTGGTGTCATTTTTGATTCCTCCCTTTTTTATTCCGCCCACATAAACCACATTAAGAAACTTTCTTACTTTCATCTCCGTAACATATCCCGTGTTCGCTCATTCCTCCCCTTTTCTAATGGTGAGAAACTTGTCCATGCTTTTATCACATCCCACATCGATTATTGTAACTCGCTGCTGGCAGGTGCCCCTTCTAATCTTATATCACAGCTCCAGTTGATTCACAACTCTGCTGCAAGAGTCCTTACTCTAACCAGCAACAGTGAGCACATCACACCCATCCTGCTTCGCCTTCATTGGCTCCCTGTGTCTTACAGGATTGAATATAAAATTCTATTAATAACCTACAAAGCTTAATGTGGCCTTGCACCAAACTACATCAGTGACCTTCTAAATCACTATGCTCCTACTAAGGTCCTCTGATTCTGGTAATCTTGTTGTGCCTCACACTAACCTGCACTCTGTGTATTATTATTATTAAGCCTGGTGCAGCTGCATTGTTCTTATATGTGAGTGGACGTTTCTTGTGGGGATGGCTTCTGTTCTCTTTCTCCAATGTAGAACCCTCATCCTCATCTGAGTTCACGTCTGTTATCGCACGTCTTTATTTGAAAACAGCAGTGTCAGATCGGGAGGAGTGTGAATACGACTGAGAGAATAAAACTGAATTTGAAAAATATGCTAACCTTTACAGGTACCATACATTTACACCGGCTGTTAAAGACTCAAATCAAATATATGTTTTTATTGTATAATAGTAACAATAAGAGCAGTTCACTACTCAAAATGTTTATTTTGGAAGGCTTGAACCCACAACCTCTTCATTATGAGTCAGCAGTTCTTACCAAAGAAGTTGTGACAATGAAGTACACTAACCCGATTTCTTTTTCTTCAGTTATAGTCTTGAATTAAAGCGCACATGTTCTGCTATATTTGTACCTTTTGTGAAAGTGTTTATTTGATATTTGGACTTCAGTCTTCACACATTATACACTTCATGTCAAAATTTTGTCATTAGTACTAAATCATGAAAAAAGTTTGTCTTTTAGGTATGTGTTCAACATTTCTTGCATTTCCTGTCATCCTACACTTACAAAGATCTTTGTAGACACAGAACACACATGAAATGCATGTGTTCCAAATAACGATATATTATTTAGCTTATACAGCTCTAGGTACTTCCTCAATCCCTGATAAACAAGGCTTGAGCTGGGAGAGCTTTTTGCCCTTTCTGCGGCGATGGGGGGAATGGGATAGCAGGCTACTTGCTTTTTGGGCTTATCGACACATTTACAAAACAAAAGACGCTGATGGAGAGTTGCGAATGGATTTAAGGTGGGCCGGATTTACGAGTTTTTTCGTAGGCTTTGGTAATTCTAATGTTAAGTATATTGAAATGCAATACAACATTTGATTTTCCAACAGCTTTATCATGTCATAATAGAAAAAAAACATCAACCAAATGATTGAGTGCTTTTCAATACAGTACGCAATATTATTGTCAGTTTAAAATCCGATCCAAAAGCATATTGTCATATGTACAGAATACCAACAGGGAGAAATGTACTCAAACCAACAGCTGTGATCTTTTGTTTCTTGATTCTCTTACTTGCTATCATAAGCTGACAATTTTGCACAATTTTGATGTAGAGCAGCAACCAGCCTCTTCAGTACAGACAGATTTAGATCAGTCGTAAAATTTATCTGAGCAGTCAAGAAAAAATAATACAGAGCAAAAATTAGGATAGAGAAAATCAGGACAGAGTCACTTTTACCTACCATGTGAGAGTAGCCTTAAAGACGCATGCTTTTCCATAAAAGAAATTTTCTATGTCAACAACTGCATCCAAAAAACGTTAAAAATTGTGAACGTACTCAGTATGGAAACGTTAAAGCACTAATTACTTCTCCACCATGTCACAGTACTAGGTCAATTTAAAGAAGCAGAAAATATATTCAATATGTTGTACTGTTATATTCAAATTTTTTTAAAAAGATTTAACTGAAACAATTTATCTGCATAACTTGCTCTTTATTTTTTTTGCCTTTCTCCCAGTCCTTTTCCTAAAAAAAATCTTCACTTGCTAAAATTTTGCCCCCTGATTATTTTATATTAAAATTCATTATTCTATGTCTAATACACATTCTGCAGGTTAAGGAGGCCTCCCACCAGCCACAGATGGTATTTACAGTCCGGCATGCAACTGTCACCTTTCAGACTGACGGGGATACTTGGAGGGAGCAGAAGGAAAGGAGAGCTGCGCTGATGGTTGGAATTCTCATTGGAGTCTTTGTTCTTTGCTGGATCCCATTCTTCATCACCGAGCTTATTAACCCTTTGTGCTCTTGCGATATCCCACCAATCTGGAAAAGTATTTTCCTGTGGCTTGGCTACTCCAACTCCTTCTTCAACCCTCTCATTTACACGGCTTTTAATAAAAACTATAACAATGCCTTCAGAAACCTTTTTTCTCGGCAGCGTTGAGAAGAATTACTGTTTTCTGCATTCTGTTTCTTGAATATAAACGGACAAAGTCTTCAATGGCATATTTTATAACAACTAACTGTAACTGTGTATAATGTATGTGAATGTTACAAGCCCATTGTCACTGGATTCATGGCACTATTTATATTTTTATTAAAAAATGTTTTTTTTTATTTAAATATTTATTCTGTTCTTTTAACTCATTATCTTATTCTCTGTAAAACTACTTATGGTGTAGTAGTTATTTCTGATTTACACAAAAGTGCAGTTTGTATTTTATATTTAATTTTATGAGATTATGAAATCCTGAGCTTCTTCAATCACGCATTACCTAATAATAGCAGCTCTTTATCTTGTTCTTTAAATTTCTCTGTGATTAGTTACTTAATGAGTCATAAGATGCAACTTTCTGCTAGTCACCCATTCACCAATAATTATATCAATCAAGTGGCTAATCACAGATTTTTAATTAATGGATAACATCAAAGATCAGAAAGGGAAAATACTCATAAAAGTTTTCTCAGGTTTCATTAATAACAGTTTTGTCTCAGAAGTGAAACTTCATTATGGTATTTGAAATTTAAAAATGATCAAATATTATATGTGCCAAACCAACCCAAATTTTCAGTCTTTCATTTTCTGTTTCTTTATTCATTTATTTAAAAATAAATAAGAAAATCATAGAATTCAGAAATGGTTGCACTAAAAATAGGGTTCCATACTGTTAGATATTCCTGGTCATCCCTAATTTATTTCTGTCTTACTGCTTTGGCCAATTAGTAGTAACAAAGTTAATGTTATAACCATAGCCAGCAAATAATTAAAAGCACTTATCATTAGCACAATTTTCCCTGTAAACTGTTTAATGACTTTCTAATTTAAACATTCCTCATTGGTAAGATTAAAAAACATTGTGACTGTGAAGACATTTATTTTTCACATTACAATAAATACTATTACTGTTATTATTATATTTCGCTTTTTGTTTTCTCAACAGTGTGTCAGTTTATTTTCTAAGGACTTCCTCTATGAGAAGACTTTATGCAGAATATGTTCAGATCCCAGTAGTGTGTTCTTTTGCTCGTCATATGGTTTAATAGGCTTTAGCTCCAGCAACTTTTCAAATCCTTTCTTGATGGATCCCAGTGGACCCCTTACTTGTGGCACAATCTTGGCTTCGGTGTTCCACATAAAGTGGAACCTTGGGTCACGGCTATAATTCATTCCAAAACTCTGGTCGTAACCCGATTTGGTCGTGACCTGAAGTAATTTCCCCCATAGGATTGTATGTAAATACAATTAATCCCTTCCAGTCCGTATCAACTGTATGTGAATGTGTTTTTTTAAACATTTTTAAGCACAAAAATCGTTAATTATACCATAGAATGCACAGTGTAATAGTAAACTAAATGTAAAAACATTGAATAAAACTGAGAAAACCTTGAACAGAGAAAAGTAACATTGCAAGAATTCACGCTATAATAGCCTTACGAGCCGCTCGCTGTAAACACTTTTTTAATGAGTTTTGAGCACAGGGAAAAAAATGAACATTTAAAAATCCGTAATTTAATAAACAACCAAGAAAAGTAACATTGCAACAATGCATGCTACGAACCGAAAAATGAACATTTGAAAAATCCGTAATACAAAAACTAACCATAAACTAACGTTGCATGAGTTGAGTTCTGGCATGAAAGAAATGAGGAGGAACTGGGTGGAGAGGAGATTACAGTTTTGAGGTAAAGTCTGTGACAATGCGGGTTCGCTGCATGCTCCCATCTCACTTCTGGGAGCCCTTAAATGTTACCAATGGTCGAAACCCAATTTGTACGTGGTCCGAGACATTCATGACCCGAGGTTCCACTGTATATTGTACTTGTAACTGAACAGCTTTATATTTAGAGATCTTTTCGGCTTCTTTGACTGTGATTTTATGGTCATGAGATACGGAGATGTCAAAAAGCAAACATGTTTTCCCCTTCCTTTTATAGAAACAATGTGTGAATGACTGATTGCAGTCATTACAGATGGTAAACTCCTGCATGATTGTACTGTCCTAAATGTTAATAACTGGTTGTGGGACAGAGACTTCTGCATCAGATTCCTTGAAAACTGACCAATGTACTGTATAACAACAACAATTATTTCTATTGCACATTTTCATACACCGGATGTAGATCAAAGTGCTTTACAAGATGTCAAAGCAATAGATACTGTACAAGAGAATAAAAACAAATTAAAATAAGTAAGAATAATAATTGATAAATAACAAAAAATAAATCAATGCAGGCTTATATAAAATAGACATGTAATTAGCACAAAAGTAGAGTCCTTATATATACAGAAGTATTGTCTTTTAAGTCTCTAAAGTTTCGGTCGATGATAAGGTCAGACAGCAAGAGAGGACAGAAAAAAGAAAAACAAAATTTGCAGGAGTCCCAAAGCCAAAAGACTGTCCAGCTCCTACAGGTTATTTTACCTAACCTAAATGTTATTAAGTTGGTTCAGCTGGTAGTATCCACATTTATCTGAGCATCACAGGGGGCTGTACAGTGCTTTGATTTTGTGGAAAATGAAAAAGAAACACAAGATGGAAAAAAAAGATTAATGATGATTGCAGATCCATGAAGAATATGATCATTTAAATAGACTATATTTGCATGCAGTAATTAGCAAAAGCAGTGATGGGGATAAGGAAAGGATGCTAGTCAAGAGCAATTTGATAGACAGTCAGTGTACATGGTTGAATTATTGTACAGAATTCAAGAAAGGCAATGGTTCTTTGACACTTTTTTCTTTCATTTTACATTATTGTTTCCTAGTATTCCTAATTCTAGTATGCCCTGGAACCCCTGCAGATTTTTTTTCCAGCCATCTGGAGTTTTTTTTTTTTTTTTTTTTCTGTCCTCCCTGGCCATCAGACCTTACTTTTATTCTATGTTAATTAATGTTCCCTAATTTTAATTCTTATCTGTTTTGTCTTTTTTCTTTTTCTTCATCATGTAAAGCACTTTGAGCTACATTGTTTGTATGAAAATGTGCTATATAAATAAATGTTATTGTTGCTGTTGTTGTTATTCCAATTTCTAGAAATAAAACTTTCACTTAACCATTTTTCATTCTAAAACTAGCAACACCCAGCAAACCCTCAATGCAACCCGACATGTTATACATAAACCAGATCTCAACCAGTGAAATTTCTAAATATGTTATATTTGTACGCTTACCCGAAAAAATAGGTTTGTGTAAGAGGTCTATCATTAATATGATTTGATACAAAAGGGCTTTTTTTTTGTTTAAGTACAATGTAAAATTGGCTAATAGTAATGGCTTAAAACATACATATATCACAAATCTGTTATACTTGATAAATATGTACTGTCTGGTGCAGTGCGGTGTGAAATTTATATGGAGGCCTAGGTGGGTAGAGAGTGTCCTCCACGGTGTCCAGAGCACAAGCCTCTTCATTTTCCAAAATGGCACTCCTCAGTGTCTGCAGTGCAGTGGGTAGAAGCAGGATTCCAGAGCATGTGTGGCTTGAGTTTTATAAACGGAGCCCCTTAACATTCATAAACAGTGTCCTAGGCTGCTGCCTACTTTGCCTAATGAATTGACCAGCTCTAGTCTGGTATACTGTACTATGTATATATTATAAAAGTTTGCTTGCAGCAAAGTATAAAAGGTGTCTGTGAGAATAAATCAAATAGATTAAGAACAAAACATTTATACTGTATGTCTGTGTTATGAATGACCCTATCTGATTTCATATCTGAAAATCCAAGAGATTAAAAAAAGGTGAGAAAATAAATGTAAAACGTAAATATGTGAAAGTGATCAAAACTGAAAATGGAATTAGAGGGCATTGCTTCCAGAGTGGGTGGGTTTATAGTTAGTCTTTTTAAGTTATTGACATAACTGAAAGAAAGTTACTACTTTACCAGGAGAATGTTACATGTCATGGTACACTTTATTGTATTGTCTTCTAATGCTTTAGATTGCCAGAGAAAGCAATAACCATCTTTTTTTTTGTATCATGTAAAAATATGTTACAGCCAAATGCTGTATATGACATCCATGGCATATAATTTAGCACACACAGTAACCTAGCTACCATTAGTGATGTTTAAAACAGAGCTGACAAAACGTACATTAGAAATGATTAGATAATCATACCATACAAGTTATTACAGATAAGATAAAAAGTGTACTGTGAAACACTCAAGTCTAAAACTTTCCTGTTATACTGAGTGCAAGACACATATTTTGAATATATTGGGTAACATCAATAGCATTTGTGGCCAAAAATCCAGTTTACTTTTGATAAATTGCCCATTGTCTAAAGACATTAGTGTTCGTTTTTCCTTACAAGGGAAAAATTATAAAAGAACTTCAGCCAATACTAAACAATGACCAAACACTGAAAAATGTATTTCCTGAACCTCCCCTCCTGGCATACAGACAACCACCAAACCTTCAACAATTAATTGTCCAAGGCTCCCTAAGTGAACCAACAGAAAATGGCACATCTCCATGCCTACAGAAAAGATGCAAAACATGTACCCACATCTATGATACAGACCATATAGTTATACCACACTGCCGACTTGAACATCACATAAAGGGATCATTTTCCTGCAGATCATCTAATGTAGTCTACCTAATTTTCTGCATGAAATGTCCTGACACTGCACTCTATGTGGGAGAAACTGGACAAATACTCCGCCAGAGAATGAATTTACACAGGTTCCACATTAAACATGGCAACACAGATGTTCCTGTGGCGGCCCACTTCAAGAGCCATGGACACTGTGAGAAGGACTTTAAAGTCACAGTGCTTATGGGCAACTTCAAAACACAGCAAGAGAGAAAAGAATGGGAAGTTAAACTCATGCTAAAATTTAATACTTTACAACATGGATTGAATAAAGACAAGAGTTTTATGGCCAGATATGAGGATTGTTTTCATCTCTCAGAATGACAGACAACCTGTCTACAGACCCACATTGTTTTGAAAAAACTCATTACAAACTTCAAAAGACTTTGTTGGACAGTTATCTTATCCAGAGATCTTGACAATACATTGTTCTTTTCTCTCTTGTTAAATTAACCCTAGCCTGAATGAATCTATTCATTTTTTACATTTAAAATTTCTCATTTAAATATTTACCAATGTTGTTTCTTGTCCTAGAGTGTGTATATAAACATAGGGAACTCCAGTTTCTGTATTACATCTTGCCTGAAGAAGGGGCCTGAGTTGCCTCGAAAGCTTGCATATTGTAATCTTTTTAGTTATCCAATTAAAGGTGTCATTTTGATTGGCTTTTCCTTACAAGGGAAAAAAATTAAAATCAATTAGGTTAATGCAGTGGTTTTTAAGTAAAGTCTTTGGTTGCAGCTTTTTATTCCAATAAAGTTCACATTACTTAAGTAATTTTTACATTTAATTGACCCTGTGACCCTTTCAGATGTGAGTGTCCCTTTTCAACTGACTCTAAGATCGTGTCAGAGCTGTTTTTCAATCTGGAGGACAAGAACAGGTGCGTAAAAGTGGTTGGGAACCGACAGTGACATCATTAGGGACGCAACTGCCAATCACTATTTCTGCAAAGTGAGGAAGAGAAAATTCATTAGACAACAGCACCGACCCCTATTTGGGAGTATAATTACAGTTATATGAGCTTTGAAGCTGTCTACCAAGTGCACGTATATATGAATAATGTTTATCATTTTCAGAAATCCTGGCACCATTTAGAATCAATTTAACCTCTGCAGGACTACAATTCATGACGTGTATACATATACTAGCCATGTGCGCCCAACTACATTGCACATGTTAAAGTTGTCTGTGAAGGGCTCCCTGTTTAAACGCGGCTGCCAGTCGTGAACTAGGCCCTTCGTCGCATAGCATTATGATTTTTTATAAGGGAAACAAAATTAGAAAACAAAACCCTTGGACATTGATTCGATAGGAATGGCCTACTCGGAATCACTGTCCGAACAGTAATTATGTGGTGGTGGAGGAGCATTTCTGCTTCTCTCCGTTCACAGTCCGTCTCGTTTTCATGACGCTGTCGTTTCCTGTCACGATCTCTTCTCAACCTTTCTCCAGTCTCGCAGGTTGCTTTGTGGCAATCCAAAGAGTAAGGAAGAAGCAATGCTTCTTTCTTGAACTCCAAACGCCGACTGATGGAAAATCACAGAAGTGTGTCTGACTTATATACTCTGACTGCCGACTCCAAGAAGTGGGTGAACATTCGATTTGGACGAAGTGCTGCCAACGACGGTCGATAGAAACACAAAAAACCACAGTCTCGACAACGAAGCAGGTGTTGACACCAAATCTAAACACAAAGAGTGGTGTCGACGCCAGATCTAAACACAAAGAGTGCTATCGACAGTGTTTGTAAACAAAAGTAACAACCAAGGTGTTGTGTATTCAGCCAGTACAAACAGCACGTAGTCTCCTTTAGTTCAATCCTCTTTAATCACCACACTCCAACCTCATCCAACGATCCTCCCCCTCACTTCCTCTCCTCCTCCATCACTACTGCCCTCTACTGAACACAGCAGGAACACCACACAAGGCAGTGAATTCGCGGACAAAGATCAAGATCCAAATGAAGATTATATATAAAGATGGTGTTTTGAAAAGTTGAACATGGCTGAAAAAATTCTCAAATAACTTTGCATCTTAAATGAGGGGGAGTCAAGCTAAAGTTAGAAAATGGGATTTATTAGAAAATGGAATGAATCTTAACAAAACTGATAATGTCATTTTTCAATGTAGTCTCCACTCTACTCAATGCACTTGTGCCACCTGCCTGGAAGTGCCTGGACTACAGCAAAACAAAAGGTATCGTCTTGTCCTCACAACCACTTGTGCACCCGAGTTATTGTCGAACACTACATGCCGAGGGGTACTACAGTCACCAGTGCAAATTACTGTGACTTGCTGTAGACCAATGTGAAGCCTGCTATTTGATCCAAGTGGCAGGGACTGCTGACTCAAGGAGTCCTTTTGCTGCAAGACAATGCCCGCATGCCTACTCGGCCACTCACTGTTAAGAACACCAAGGCTTCTCTGGAGAAACTGAGGTTTTAGGGAATTGCCACATCCTCATTATTTGCCAGATTTGACACCACTGTTTTGGGCAGCTAAAAAAACGTCAATTCAAGACAGATGACGATGTGAAGAAAGTAGGACACAAGTGGTTGTGAGGACAAGACAAAACCTTTTATTCTACTGGAATCCAGGCACTTCCAGGCAGGTGGCAAAAGTGCATTGAGAAGGGTGGAGACTACATTGAGAAATGACATTTAGTTAAGGTTCGTTCCATTTTCTAATAAATCTCATTTTCTAACTTTAGCTTGACTCCCCCTCGTACATGTGCAGGCAAATTTTAGATGAAATTCAAACAAAGAGTTTTGATAAGCAGGGTAAAAAGTACAGTTAGTAGTTCATCTAGTTTAACAAAGTCAGCAGAAACTTGTATAAGGCTAGTCCAGGGTTGGTTCCTGCCTTATGTGGGATACTGCTGGAACAAACTCTACCATCTGCAACCCTGAAGCACAATTTGAGATTATTATAATTGTCCTGCTGTTTCAATACTTGTTTAAAAATTATTTAACTTGTTCACAACTTCTGCAGCTGAAAGAGTTAGGTGAGAAAGTGGCTGCAGTGGATTTTCCACAGCTGTTTATCCAGTTAGTACTGTAGTGTGGAGAATGGACCAGGTGATGAACTGATACATAGAAAAAAAATCAGTCAAAGCACAGACTTTGTACTCAGAAGGAAACACAAATTAACTAACAGATACAAATAGTAAAAACAATCCCTGACCATAAGTGAAGTCTGATACATTCAAAGAAGGCTTCTTGAATTTATCCAAAAGAATAGATACCTTTTTACTTTGGCACAATCTTTCATAATAATCACATGAAGATGTTGAGGCAAAATGATTGCAAAATGGTGGCTCCCACTGTCTAAACTCAATCTAGCATTCATATTTTTATCATGAATTCGCCAGGGATTTGAACCCTTTTTTCTGGGACTACCATACAAAACCTATTTTGATGCCAAATCAGTCAATGATTTTTTATGTCTTGGACCTATTTTTTATTTATCCTGTATAATCTATATATATAAAAATGGAATGGGTGGGTCATCGGGTGGGCCTTTTTTTCATTCCGTTGTTTTTTCGACGTTTTGAAAATGTAGAATGATTATTTGATTTTTTTGTTTTTATTTGATCGTGTCTATGTAGCCGCCGTCGTAATAAAGTATCGCTAAAATCGTCATTTATCGTAATTTATTTTTGACGTATAACGTCGCCGTCGTCGAGGTCAGTGATACCAGTGCAAAAAATCTGCTTACGGATGAAAGACACGCCCTACTCACTGGACAGTTAAAAACACCAATCAAACTAACGATGACATCAAGTATTACCCAATCAAAAGTAGGAAAGGAGGCATCTTCATAAAATGCGTGTGGGATGATTTGCATGAGACGCTGCTTTAAAAAAAAAATGATAAAAAAAATACGGATAAATCCCGTCCAGTATTGATTCAAAACGGGACGCGCAATTTCATTCTCAAACGCGGCACGATTCCGTATTTTAAAGGACGGGTGGCAACCCTACAGTGTCAGGTAACCACCCATACAATCACATTGTGATTCAGACTAGGAATGCAATGAATGTAATTACCCCGATCTACATACAAGGCGAAAGTCTTGCAACATTCAAAGATGATGGTTTGGGATAAGTACACCATACAACATAAAAGAGCTTATGAAGCCTTGAACCGAAAAAAGCAACATCTCAGAGATCGTAAAAAAAAAAATAGGAGCTATTGTCGTTTTACTCGCTGTAGATTTTAGTCAAACATTACCAGTTATTTCACGAGGGAGACCAGCACATCAACTCAACGTGTGTTTAAAATCCATGCTTCTCCACGCTCGGTTATATGTCGCGTGTTCTCGGGTAGGTGCACCAAAAAATGTATACATTTAAGCATGTAATGGGCAAACAAAAAATGAGGTATACCCGAAGGCACAGCAGTAGTACTTAATGTAACTTTACTTCTTAAATGTTAATGTTTTACTGTTTAATAATTTATACGCTTCTATATGTTGTTCAAATTCTTTTATCAAAATACCACTGACAGCGCAATGCACGATAACATGGAGTGAATACACCATACGCATCCGCCCACGGCTGCCCTGCTGTGCGCAGATAGGACTTGATTGTACAATAAAATAAAATAAAGATAAAAAGACTAAAACAATCATCACCCATAAAGCGGATAGTAGACGTGACGTACTATATGTGTACCACATTTCAAGTGTATAGGTGCAACGGTTTGCGAGCTACAGGTCATTTAAAATCCTGGACAGACACACAAATTGCCACGGTAGCAAATTACAGAAGAAGATTTTACTGTTTAATAATTTATATTTATATGAAATGTGCTTCTTATATATTACTTCATATTCTCATATGATAATGATGTTAATGTTTATATTGATTTCTGTGTTATTAAAACTGCATGTATG
Organism: Erpetoichthys calabaricus; assembly: GCF_900747795.2. Taxonomy (NCBI): domain Eukaryota; kingdom Metazoa; phylum Chordata; class Cladistia; order Polypteriformes; family Polypteridae; genus Erpetoichthys; species Erpetoichthys calabaricus. The sequence continues at coordinate 181,751,908 of NC_041399.2, read as the reverse complement.
TGTGTATATGTATATATATATATATATATATACTAGCAAAATACCCGCGCTTCGCAGCGGAGAAGTAGTGTGTTAAAGAGGTTATGAAAAAAAAAGGAAACATTTTAAAAATAACGTAACATGATTGTCAATGAAAGCCCGTTTCACTCAGTAAGTCTTATGTGTGTGTTTATGTATGTGTGTGTATATATATGTACATGTGTATATGTAGATATGTATATATATGTATATGTATATAAATGTTTATGTGTGTGTGTATATTATATATATAATATATATATATATATATATATATATATATATATATATATATATATATATATATATATATATATATATATATAAAAGACAGCAACAGTTATAACAATGACAACACAATTACATTGACAATCATGTTACGTTATTTTTAAAATGTTTCCTTTTTTTTTCATAACCTCTTTAACACACTACTTCTCCGCTGCGAAGCGCGGGTATTTTGCTATATATATATATATATATATATATATATATATATATATATATATATATATATATACGAGCTGTATATACCCGGCGTTGCCCGGGGCAGAAGTAACCTAATCGGTCAAACACTTACATATATACCAAAGTAAACCTAATCGGTCAAACAGTTACATATATAAAAAAAGCGAACCTAATCGGATAAACAGCTTCATATATACAGAAGCGAACCTAATCGGACAAACAGCTAATCTATATACATAAGCAAACCTAATTGGTCAAACAGTTACATAAATACAAAAGCAAACCTAATCGATGAAACAGCTTCATATATACAGAAGCGAACCTAATTGGTCAAACAGTTATGCATGTGCAGAATAATTTTACAAAGATTATGCGTGTTAACAATCATTAAAAAGAAAAGATTGAGGAACTCTTCTTCTATATGTGATGAAGCTGGATGAAGCTGACTTGACGAAGACGTAGGTGGCATAGATTGGTTTTTCTAAAACAGAAGAAAAAAATGAGTATCTATTATTATTTTAAATTAGAATGAAAATGAGAACCTTGATTAGAGATAGATTATCCGTATTTAAATATGTGCATGAATAAACTTTTGCTAACTCTCTAGCAAAAGTTTATTCATACAAATTGGCATGGGATGGCTTTGTGAAAAAGTAAAAATTAGATAAAAATAAACTGAGAATGCGTACTTCGATTTGACTGAGATTATCTGTAATGATGAAAAAAAAGTTTAGTATGTTTTTTTTTCCATACGGGAAGGATGTAAAACCTTACATAGGCACCCTTCAGCCCGTACTGAAGGGTAGTGTCAGATTCTTACTGACTAAAAAACACCCTTTTTATTCCACAGCTACCCCAAAAACCACTATTAGGCATTACTTTGGGGTGGCAGTAGTTTAGTTATGAAACAGCTGGGTCCTGAAAAAAATCTGTCTTATTAGTGGCTTCATCACATATAGAAGAACAGTTCCTCAATCTTTTCTTTTTAATGATTGTTAACACGCATAATGTTTGTAAAATCATTCTGCACATGCATAACTGTTTGACCAATTAGGTTCGCTTCTGTATATATGAAGCTGTTTGATCGATTAGGTTTGCTTTTGTATTTATGTAACTGTTTGACCAATTAGGTTTGCTTATGTATATAGATTAGCTGTTTGTCCGATTAGGTTCGCTTCTGTATATATGAAGCTGTTTGTCCGATTAGGTTCGGTTTTTTTATATATGTAACTGTTTGACCGATTAGGTTTACTTTGGTATATATGTAAGTGTTTGACCGATTAGGTTACTTCTGCCCCGGGCAACGCCGGGTATATACAGCTCGTAATGTAATATAATGAAATGTCCTGTTTTTAACAGGCTAGTCTTTTAATAAATGTGCACAAAACTATAAAAGGGACTTCAATTTAATATACGTCTAACAACATGGAAAAAATTCACAATGGGTCTAAAATATTTGTTGACCTACACCTGTTTGCTTGATTAATAAGTGTCCAATCTTGGGAATTATGAAAATCTGGACAGCTTACTCATATACATCAGTCAAAAAATAAAATGTATGTGATTCTTCGGCAAGAGAAATGGGCGAAGAAGCAGCCCCCAAAGACTGTGATCAGAAATGTTATAAAAGTGACATACTGTATAACTGCAGGCCATTAATATTTGTTGAAACAGTGCAGTGTGAATTTAGGGGACACACATTTGAACAACAAATAGACACTTTTTCAGGAATAAAGCATGAAAGCAGGATTGTCTTATCGCATATTGTACCTTTTGAAAAGGGCTACTGGCCAGGTGTGCGTTTCAGATTTTGGTTCCCATCTATCCATTATCAAATCAGCATAATCCAGTATATTCAGTATATTTCCAGTATAATCAGTACATGTCTTCACAGTTATGTAGACAGTCTATGCCAATATACATTGTGATCAACCTGCAAATTTTATTTTGCACCATGTAAAAATGTTTTCTATTAAACTAAAAGAATACTTTCTAAATAGATTTCTGTACGGCCACATCATCCTTAATGAATGTCTTTCTATGATTTCCTAAAATAAACAAGCACATGCACAGTCAGTATTACTGATTGCAAGGAGCTAATACATTTGCAAAATAAAACAATGCATTTGCAAACTAACACATTTTTGAGTGGTGAGAATGAGCTTCCATAAGTATACTTAAAAAAAAGGTAAGATTTCTCCCACTAAATACATTCAAGTGATTGTACTGCTTTTTCGCAACAAGTCACTCACCAGCAGGCAGTTCCTTTGGAAACTGCAATGACTGAAAAAAGAACACTCAAAAAATAACACTGTAATGACATAATATGACATTGAAAGGAAGGATGATGCAGCAAGGAGTACTGTAATTGAATTGCTGCAGGTAGGTGTGAAATTTCTATGGGCTCAACTGTATATGCATAAAAAGTCTTTTGCAGACAATACCTCTGTACTGTGAAATTTAGCTTCAGGTTTAGCTAAAAAGCATGTTGATCTACAGTACATACAGTGCTAAGTAAAGTCTCCCCACATACTTTTTAAAGTAAATGCCTATATCAGTTTTCACTTTTTCTCAATTTTAGCTTGTGATAGAATAATGCTAATACTTACTGTAAATAAAACAAATAAACAGAATTCTAGTTTCAGCACTGTGCCTCTATCCAACTGTAAAAGAAGTTAACTGGTTGGCTCAAAATATATAACCTTATATATCATGCAAAGTAAATAATTGTAGAGTAAAAAGGCATCCTAATATCAAATTATTAAAACAGATACATTTTGACTTAAATTTCTCTCTGTGTAGCCTTTACAACACATGTTATGCAGCAATGGTTAATTTTAATGTATTTAATGGATATTGTTGGTTCTAACAATGCAAAAACACTCAAACATCAAAGAGAAAACATAAGTGTCCAGGGCTTTCTAAAGTAATTATCCATAAAAACAGAAAATGACTAAGTTAATAAGTATAAATTGTTCTAAAAAGGCTTTTTGTCACAATTAGCTGGAATGTAAAATTAAAACTATCAATAAACATGTCAGTGTGTTGCTTGGTTTTAGTTAGTGACAGGGAGACAGAAAAAATACAGTGAAACAGCATGTGGTGTGAAACCCTAACAGACCCTAATACTGTCATGAAAAAAAACAAAAAAAACACAAAGCTACTGGAGGAACTATGTTGAGCTCACAAGAACTTGATCCACCTTAACTCCAGGGCAGTAAGTGTAGGGGTTTGCTTAATTAACTAGCTCCTAAATGAATATTACAGCACCACAGTACAGTGAAAAAAAACTAAAAAGGCAACAGTCTTAAACAGTGAAAAACATGAGCCTGTTGTAAATCACCTTGAAAGTTCGATGTTTACGAAGTCATCTCACTCTAACAATTACCGGAACGAAAGAAGTGTTTTTTAGGAGTCTCAGTGAGGTCTTAATATTGGTAGGACTAAGATTCATACATCAAATCCAAGTTAGAAATTTCATCCATCCATCCATTATCCAACCCACTATATCCTAACTACAGGGTCATGGGGGTCTGCTGGAGCCAATCCCAGCCAACACAGGGCACAAGGCAGGAAACAAACCCCAGGCAGGGCGCCAGCCCACCGCAGAGTTAGAAATTTAAAAGCCCTATCTAAAAAGTATTCAGAGAATTCACATCAAGGCTGTCTTTAAAATTATCTCAAAATAGGGATGTTCACAATGCCATGTATCATGTGACATGAATCACAAGGATGCAAATTGCACAATTATCATGAACAAGACCATGGAGGAAACCTCACAAAATTGTGACACCCAAGATAAGAACAAAATCCACAAACTGGTAGCACTTACTCCTTTCTGTGGGCCCAGTAATCTACCTTCATGCCATAAATGTCTCAAATCTAACATTTTCTGTGTTTGAAATTCTTGATCCCTACCCACACCTACTGGGGTGGCTGAGATGGAAGTGAAAATGGAGAGACATTGACTGCTTTCAACTGAGAAACATGCAAAGATGAATGTGCTTTGAAATTATGGGGACGTGCCAGCAAACACAGGAACAAATTAATCTAGAGGAGAGTCTCCAAGATGGAACCCACAGTTTGTGGTGCTGCAATATATTTTTTCTCACTTTAAAATCAGAGTTTTACTTTTTCCTTTTGTTCAAAAGCCCTTCAACTAGTTCTTCCAAACCTGCCTCCAGGTTTCCCTGAGATTATTTAGATAATCTGATAAGCAATTTAAACTAAAGGTTTTAGGAATTCAGGTAATACTTAAAATTCCCTTATTAACATTCATTACTTTATTGGGTTGTGGCAAGCTCCTTTCAAAAAATTAAAAGTACAACCTTTGAAAAAACAATCCACTGTAACTAAAATAGCAGTATAATTCTCAGTATGAGATTATTCTGTAATAAATCCATGAGAACTTCCATCCATGGCTTCACAGGATAATGAATCAGTTGCACCAGACCATGGAGAGCCTGGTAGATTCTTTGCACTCTTCCGTACTTCACAAAACACTATATATCTTTAATATTGTCAGCAGTGTAAATGTGGGGAACACCTTTGTTTTCATTTAGTTTACAGAGCGGAAGCTACATAGTGTAATTCCTGTCCTCTTATATTCTATTTTCAATTAGTGACTTTTTTTTGTTTTGGTTTTTAACTTGTATGGCTACCACAATGGCAGGAGAAGTAAGCTTGTGTATCAGCAGAATGACTTATTTTGCCACAATCACAATATGTAAACAAACAAACTTGTAAAAGCAAAGATTTCTGTCATTTAAATATCTCTATTATATAAAAGAAATCCTGGGACAACACAAGACTTTTTATCCTGGGACAACACAAGACATTTTCAGAGAGATAATTTCAAGTTCCGCGAGAAGAGACTTTGTGCCAAGAGATTTAACCTCGCCCGGGGCTGGAAATTAAAGACAAAGATTAGAAGACAAAGTAGAACGTCGTAAAGAGGTTCAAAAATGTTGGCGCGATACACATGCAGATCAGGTTAGAGATAATGAAAGTACTAAGAATAGTAAAGATTGCATTAGTTCAAACAAACAAATTATTACTCTGTGAAATAACGGAACAGCAAAAAGAGATCGAATATATGGACATTGGTGATATGACAGAAGTATGTAGAAATTGTTCGGCATTAAAGTTTAAGTTGGAAACTTGTAGATCGTCTAATTCGTGTTGCCATCAGGGAAAAGTTGCGCTTCTTCTCAATGAAGAGGCATATCCATGAGAAATAAAAGATTTGTTATTTGGTGAAAGTGAAATCCACAAACACTACAGGCAAAATATCTGAATCTACAATAATCTATTCGCGTTCAAATGAATCAATGCTCAAAATGTAGATTTACACGATTCAGGACCATATGCTATGAGAATCTGTGGTCCCGCAACAATTTAAGCTACTACAAGTTTAATTTCAAAGAAACCACAATTTGGTCAGGTTTACCTGTATATTTATGATCATGGAGAAGCGATGCAACATAGAATCGAAAGAGTTACATGATCAGACGTATTAGAAATTCTACAGCCAATAATGGATACAAATCCATACATCCAAAAGTATTGCACTTTACACGGAATTTATCCAAAAAACACGGAAAAAGAAGTTTTCTTGATCTTCTACATGAATCCGAAAGATCACGCTCACCTATATAATACACCAACATGTGATGAATTGTCAGCGATGATAGTTTCGAAAGACAGAGATATCAAAGACAGAGTTGATATTCGTGTTTATCCAAAAGCACTGCACAATTCATCGCAAGCGGCAGATCTCGGAAATGACTAGCACGTAGGGCCCACACGGGAGTTGGAGAGCAGGGGGCAGAGCCCCCTAGTATTGTTAAAATTAGATTAAATTGTATTAGATAATGTTTATTAATTCCATGGGGAAAGTCAAATGCATACAGCAGCAGAAACATATAAAACAAAATTAATACAGATTCAGTGGGCAGATAATACATCCAATCAATCAACTGATAAATAAATAAATAAACTTAACAAGTTCATCAGGTGGAAGCATTGAATTGCCTGATAGCAGCGGGCAGAAAAGACCCCCCCAGAGGCACTTCTTAGCACACCATGTTGAAATTGGCTGAAAGTGCTCCAAGAGAGTGCCTCCTGGAGGGGATGGATGGGATTCTTCATGATGACATCCAATTTTGCTATCATTCTCTTTTTCACAGCAGCTTCCAGTGTGTTCGGGGTTCACCTTGTGATGGAGCAGGTTTTCCTGATAAGTTTATTCAGGCATTATGCTTCATTTGAGCTCAGGTTCCTTCTCCAGGAGAATGCAGTGTAGAACACCACACTGATTACCATGGACTGGCAGAACATTTCCAGCAGCTTACTGCACGCATCAAAAGACTCAAGTCTTCTTGGCAAGTACAAAAAAGTTAATGGTATTTATGAACGTTTTTGTAATTTAGAAGTTTTTAATGTTTTAATTTAAGTGAGACTTGCTTCATAATTTAAAACTTTATGATGAACAATTTACCATATTTTGACTTGTGATGTGATGTAAATAGCAGTACAGTAGAGACTCTAAAAATGTAATTACTTTTTATTGTACATTTTGCCCTCCCAAGCCTAAATGTCAAACTCTGCCCATAGCCTTTATGTATGCTTGAATAATTCTCTCAGAACTCCTGTTACTTGAAGATTCTAATGGCATAGAATTAGAACTTCCTTCCACCCAGGTTGTGATATCCATGTGGTTGTGTGTCCTATAGCCGTCCTGTAGAACAATTATGTTTTAAAAACACTCTATACCAGTGTTTCTCAAATTTGGTCCTGGGGACCCACTGTGGCTGCAGGAGTTTTACCTAACCAACTTCTGTTTTTTTTTTTTTTAATTGGACTCCTAGCCTAATTGAGTGAGTTTTTATTTCCCAGTTTCCACATTTTAGGGTCAATGTAGAAATTACAAAAATCACTTTGGTTAAATTGTATTTAAATATACTATGCGGTTTTATAGGGTTAATGCAGTTTTTTTAATTACTTTTTAACAATATTTTCATCCTGATTTCCATTCTGCTCTTCCAGGTATTCTGGTTATTTAATCCATTATTTACTAATTAGCAGGCCTGTCGCTGAAGTAGTTGCATCCTTTCATCATTCAGTGCTGTCTGCTTTTCTTGTTTTTAACTGTTATTATTAGGATACAATGATGGGAGCAAACTACACAGAAAAATGGCAAAATAATAGGAAAACAACAAAATAAAGTTAAGTATTTAAAAGCTATAGCAAAATAGCAATATGTCTTATAAATGTAAAAATCATACTGTTATGCTTTTCTGAATGAAGAATAAGAACAGAGAAAAAAGACCAGCTAGTTTAATTAGATCAAATGTTATCAACCATTATCATTGATTGTGAATCTGGTTGGAACAAAACCCTGCAGCCATAGTAGGTCCTCTGAACTGAGTTTGCCAACCAGTGCTCTATACAGTATTTCAGATTAACTTTTATTAGAACAATATTTATCCTGTGGTTTAAAGTGAATTTTTCTTTTGTACTCTTGTATCATTTTATTAAAACTAAGCATTTTTTCCTTGTTTTGAGAAAGATACTCTTGCAGTGTGTAGGAATTGTAAGATATTTATCCTACAAGTTATTTCATTCACATATAGAGTGTTTTACATTAATTTACGCTGACCAGTTTTTGCTATCTTTCTGAGTTGTCAAGTGCTCTTATCTGACGCAGCTGTTCTGTAGCACTTCATCAGTAGCTGCGAAATTATAAATTTTGTTTTGATTCATATCTATTGATTTTCTTGTCTTCATCATACCTGTTGATCTTGCTAATTTCTTATCATTAGCAAATGTGTCTGCTATATATTATCAATCTTTATTTTCAGTTGGACTCTTCGTAATAAATACCATATTAAAAAGGAAACATAAATAATACACCTAAGTTCCTTGGGGGAGACATCAAATTTAGCAGTAATATGAAAATAAAAGAAAATGTACCATTGCGAAGGAAAATGGCCGCTTTGTTTTTGTGTTTAAAAGACAATATGATGAGGATATTTTGAAACTAATATTTGAAAATGCTAGCCACTAAAATATAAAGATTACATTTTTAATTTCCGCTGTTCGTTCTGATAAAAAAGAAATTCTGAAAGCTTCACTCACACACTCTTACACTAATTATTCTGATGAGGACAACAGTGGGAACATGTTGATGTTAGCTGACAAGCACTGTAATACCATTCCTAGTGATTTTATACAGTACTAGCCACGGTACCTGCTGAAGACAGGTGATAGAATCATTTAAAATTATTTACTAACTCTTGCCCTACATGTACTTGCTGAACAAACAGCCTAATATTACTTCATTGTTTACCTCTTTTGTAAGTTACTTTGGATAAAAGTGTCTGCTAAGCAAATAAATGTAAATATATTTTCAGCGCCTTTCCTCTGCATTCCTCTGTGAACCTCTCTTCACCAGCACTCCCTTTTTCAAACATGTTCCCGTAAAGCTTGTTTCTCAGTCATTTTTTTCCAGGCACCTTTCTCACTTCAGTTTCACACTTTCTGCTGTTGAAGGTTACTCCCTCAGTATGCATCTTTATTTTTCCATCTCACACTTGCACTTTGTCTTTCATTGCATTACCAAGACAAACTGACCAATCAGATTTCTCCGAGGGACTGGACACACAGACCTTAGTGTTTTATTATATACTACATATGCTTTACATATGTTCCATTGCACCAACATCAATCGGTTGCAAGTAGTGCAGAATGCAGCTGCCAGAATCTTAACTAGGAAAAGAAAATCCGAGCACATCTCTCCAGTTTTAATGTCATTACATTGGTTACCCATGCCATTCAGAATTGACTTTAAAATACAGCTTGTGGTTTGCAAAGCCTTAAATAATCTTGCTCCGTCCTATATTTTGGAATGCCTGTCACCTTACACTCCAAATCGTACCCTTAGATCTTCGAATGACTGTCTGCTTATAATTCTAAGAGCTAAACTTAAAAGAAATGGCAAGGCAGCCTTCTGCTGTTATGCACCTAAAATCTGGAACAGCTTACTAAAAGAAATTCGCCAGGCTAATACAGTGGATAACTTTAAAAAACTGCTACAATTTTTTTAACATGGCTTTCTCATAGCTACATTTTAGTGTATTCTTGTTAAGCTATATGTGCATTGAATTGTCATTTTCATCAAGGCTCCGCAATCCATACTAATCCCTACTATTCCCTGTGGTTCTGCCACCACCATCTGATCAAGGCACCATGCAGTCCCTATACTGATGGATTGAAGGCAGTACCCCAGATATCCACATGACTATCATCATCAAAATCACATGAAGCCATGAGGACTGATTTAGATCGTTTATGTTAAGTAGAATGCCCAGTTGGGACTGGGTGGTGTCTTGGCCTTGGAACCTACTGCAGTTGATACTTAATGATATGTGAAGACACCTTTAAGATTTTAAGAAGAGAATGTTTCTAAGACATAAAATTAAATTATTTAATTCATTATCTCCATCACCAGTTTTTAATGTATTCAGAATAGTTTCTATAAATATATGAGTCTAGTTTACATTAGATATTTAATGATCCATTTCACTATTTTGTAAATGTTAGCTAGACAAATAGACAAAGATATGGATGTGCTAAAGATTATACCATTTATCAGTATGCTGATAGGTACAAACTAATGTGTTTCTTAACTAAAGTTATGCAAATTAACTATCCTATTTACGATCATTGCTTTGTTATATTCTTCAGTTTTGTTATAGTGAACTGACCTATGCACATGACAGGCTCAATAAGGGATGTCCATCTTGGGGGAATCTGCAATGGTGGTTTCAACTGTTTTTTATCTAAGATAGTAATTTTCCAGACACCACCTACCCAGATAAAGTGAATCAATTCCTGTGGTCAGTATGAGTGAAATATGCTATTGTCAGTTCACCCTTTTTCCTTCTGTGGCATCAATGTTGTCATTATAGTCACAGCCTTCCCAGGAGCCTAATGTGATAAGCTGCTCCTGAGACTACATATTTAAATGAAGGCAGTATGTGGAACAGGAAAAGTAGGTATAAATAGTGGAAAATATGTTTTCCTGCTAGAAATTCATCGAATTAATCTGGATTGCACAGATGTTTACAGTATATTAAAAAATATACATGAGTGGTACACATAGCTTTTCAATCCACAAAACCTGTGCATATTACTATAATTTACTTTTCCACCACATTGTTTAAATTTCACTTAAGCAGGCTCCTGATAGGTTTTTTTTTTGCCTTCACATATAGTCACTAATTGGCAAGGTAGCAATCCAGCCAAATAAAGGCAGCCAGGGGATTTAAACAAGCAAATAATAAAATGCAGTAACTATGTAAAATCCCCAGCTATGTGCAAACTACTTACTTACATTCTGTTCTACTACAAGGCAGATTATAAAGGGAGGACCAGGAGATAGACATTAAAAGCTTTCAAGATGTTGGAACTTAAAGAAAACATTTTATCTTATTATATTTTAATTATATGCATTTTTTTAAATCAAATAACACTCCATACACATAACTTGAGTTTTACAAAAAGAAAAAAAAAGAAAAAGGTTAGAAACAAATCAACCCCCACCCCTGAAAAAAAGAGCTAGGCCAGCAGTATAAAACTTTATGCTAGTAAAGACAAATGAATAGATAAAATAATAAATGAATAGAGATAAATGTAGTAAAAAAGGGGAGAGAACCTGCTTCCTCAATTTAAAAGCTTATTCTAAAATGTTATTGATTAGATCCTGCCAGGTTTTGAAAAAGTTCTGCACAGATCCTCTAAGTGTGAATTTGATATTTTCCAGTTATTAAATAGTACAGTATATAACATCAGTTACCCACTGACTTAGAATAGGTGAGTTAGGATTCTCCCAGTTGAGCAAGATAAGTCTACGTGCCAATAATGTAGTAAAGGCAATCACAGTTTGTTTGTCCTTCTCCACTTTAAGCCCATCTGGAAGTACACCAAACACAGCTGTTAGTGGATTAGGAGGGATTGTGACATCCAAGATGTCTGAAAGACATTTAAAGATTTTGGCCATAAGTGATGTTAATTTGGTGCAGACACGAAACATGTGACCCAGTGAGGCCAGAACTTGATTGCAGCGTTCCCAGGTTGGATCTTGCCCTGGAAACATCTTGGACAATTTTAAACGAGAGAGATGTGCTCGATATATAATTTGAAGTTGAATAATTCTATGCTTTGCGCATATGGAGCTCAAGTGAATTCTGTGCAGTGCTACTTTCCACTCCTTTTCTGAAATGTTCAGTGAGAGATCCTTTTCCCACTTTTCTCTTGGATCTTTGAAAGGGAGGGACTGTAAAATAGTTTTATATATTACAGAAATGCTGTCTGAGTCCTCAAGACTGAGCAATATTTTTTACGGTATAGAGGTAGGTGGAAGGTGAGGAAAATTGGACAGGTTCTGTTTAACAAAGTTTCGAAATTGAAGGTAGTGAAAGAAATTTGTTGCTGGTAAGTTAAATTTGGAGTGTAATTGTTCATAGAATGCAAAAATGTTGTCTATGTACAGATCTCTAAGTGATTTAATCCAAGATGTTTTCCAGGTATTAAAAACTGCGTACGTTTGATAGGGTGGGAAAAGGTGGATCTCGTGCAGAGGTGCCACAGATAAAAGCTTATCTATATTAAAATACTTCCTACATTGGTTCCATATTCTGATTGAGTAAAGCACAATTGGGTTGTTAGTATATTGGCAATAGCTTGTAGTTATAGGGGTACAATGCATTTTAGAGACAACCAAAACATTTGGCAAGTACAAAGTCAAAACCAGAATCAAGAGATCAAAGACCGAGAAATCAATAGCAAAATGCAATGACAAAGTTTTTACAGTACCATGTTAGCCATTATGAATGTAGTGAGAAGTCAAGCAAAATGACACCTTTTATTGGCTAACTAAAAAGATTACAATATGTAAGCTTTCGAGGCAACTCAGGCCCCTTCTTCAGGCAAGATGTAATACAAGATGTACAAGAAGTTTTTACAATAATGCAAACAATCTAGGATGCTGGCTGTAAATTACATGTAGGCTTTTATGTTATTGCGCCGGTGGCCAAAAACAAGGTAGCATATAAATAATTTCAGACTATCTTAAATATTTATCAAGGAGCGATTCTTATATTAAGATTGATGTCACCATAGTTAAAACCTCACAGGAACATCTATAAAAGTGCGAGAAATCAAGGGAGAAATAACTATCTAAAATTAAATGCTCTCCACCCAGCACTACTGAGAGAGGCTCCTACTCCCCATGACTCTGCAATGGAATAAGCAAGGTAAGAAAATGGATGATTTTTTTTATCCTAGAACTGCTAATACATATCCTCTCTATGTAATTAAATTAAAAGGTTATGTTTATGTGTTCTTTCCATTTCATTTAAGTTGCTGTAGACTGCCTATCTCACCTGAAATAAAACAATTGCAGAACACAAAAGGATAATTTATATATATATATAATGGTTTTTATTCAATTATACCAAGGGTGGCTTCAAAATGAGAAATAAAAACACGATGCAAAACAATGAATATCTAAGCATATTGATTGATTAGTTCTCCTGTCCACATCCTATCTCATTTCTCTTTCTTGTTTCTCTCCTTTAGCTTTCACTCTGTTGTTGCATTTCCTCTACCAGAAAGATCTTGCTTCTGTATTCTACTGCAAGTTCAATATCTCTCTAATCTAAAAAGGCTTAAAACACAATCCTGGAGTCATTTCTGACTTCAGGTGCAGCTGTCTTTGACTACAAGAGGACCTACAGCCAACCCTCTTCTAGATCCCATCCCAGCAACTAGTGTTGATTGGCAAAATTCACCAAAGTGCTATTTGCAGCAATTTTGCTGGGTTCACTGGTGAATAATTTCCTGAAAATCTGTTGTGTGGCTAACTCACTGAAACTTTTTTCCAACCCTACCCATGATCCTTTGTGTGGCCTACTTGACATAAAAATGCTGTATCAGCCATGTTAAATGGGGATGTCACAACTTGATAACACATGTGCAGAACTTTCACATACACGTAATGTAAGCATCCTCCTCAAACTTTACAGTGCTGCCTAATCTGCTTTGTACATGCGTGATGTCACTACCCGATCAGTACTACAGCCACATTTGCAACCCACCTGCTTAGAAAAATAAAAATAAATTAAAAATGTCATTGGTATTTTAGCTGACCATATTGAGAATATCATACAAATACTTCCTTGTTCTGCATAGATTCATTGTACATTGTCTTCACTGTTGGCTTAAGCATGTAATGCTCCTTACTATGCAGTGCAGATCAAGTAGTCACAAAGACAGTCCTCTGAGTATATAATGCTGATCCCTTGCATCACAGGCTCTGGGGGTGTTGCTGTTACACACTGGTACACATAAATTAACTGCTGATGCTCAAAATCTTATGCCGGGAAGTACTGATACGGAATAGCATGAAGTGATCTTCAAGTCCCAGGAGCCGGGGCCCCAGCCTGTTTGTAGGCCACATGGGCCATGGGACGAATGCATGCACAATTAAACATGCAGTGCAATGGTGAGTCAAAAAAAATCTTACAAGACCTACCCCAGAGTCATAAAAAACATGAGCCCCTGTGAAATAATATTAATATCAAAAATGTAATTATTATTTATAAGGCATTTGTATCATTTTGATGGAATAAAAAAGTGTGCTCACAGATAGATTGGAAACAAAAAAGAGGTGCCAGTTGTATGGAGCCTGACTTAAAACAATGGAATGAGCCAGATCCAAACTGCTGCTGCATGGCACAACTGATCAGTGCCCTGAAGATTGGAACTCTGTGAGCACAGCAATGTTACATTTTTACTTATTACTAGTTTGTAGCCATTTGTTGTATTTAGTTTGTGATTATTGTTCTGTCAGCATCTTTTGATGTTTGAGACGCAATGTCGCAAAGGTTGGCACTGATGTTCCAGCTCAGGACACATTTTTTGCCACAATAATCATTCCAAGAGAGTTGGCAAACACATCCCTGGCCCTCAGGGACACATAACAGACCATTGTACCATTACAATCCACAAAAAATTAGTTCAGTTTCTCCTTTCTCTTTGACTTCAATGCATTTTGCTGTGCTGTCACATTGTGCCAACCATGCAATATATAAACAATGTACTAAATACGTCAAACTGAAAGTAAAACCCTTCCATACATGATTTCAAAACCCTGTCTGCTTGATGGGGTTGCAGTGTATCTCTAAACCAACCAAACTCCATCACCGTTTTTTGTCTTCATCTTGATATGAACTTGGAGTTGCCATCTTGGCTAAGACAATCCCTTAATTCCATACGTCGAATAGCATACATTATTTCTTCTGTGTTAATGTTCTTTGTATTCCTGCTGTTACTCTGCTGTCTTCAGGCCAGGAGATTACGAGTATTACAAATCGAAGCTTCAATCTAGGCCATGAAAATCCAGAAACTTTATTTAAATGTTAATGTTATTGCTTTTTCCATAAATATGTGTAGTAAAATAAATGTGGTAACTGAAACAAAATTTATACTAAGAACTGTCTGAATGTGATCCACAATGTCTTTGAATTTGGACCAGTGGTTTTAGTCTAAAATGAGCTGTAATCCACTGGCAAACATTTATTTTGCAGTGGGCATCTTATAAAATGTCACTTATTCTCCAAGTTATTGTGAATTGCTGACTTTTAAAGACTCATTAGAGAAATGTTAAGAGCAAAAATCTCATAATCACTGGTGGCCCCAGGTAGCTCTACAATCTCATCAGCCCAATGGCAAAGCAACCCTGTAGAAACCTCAAAAGCATAGTGCCGTAAGTCTGTCCAGGCATACACATACAGTTTGATCAGTTTCTAGTAGAGATAGAGTAGTAATTAATAAAGTGAACTATTATGATATTTTCTTTCATGACATATGATGATAACAGATTTTTCTTTCCTTTTTGCTAAATGTAAAAGTATTATAATCTATGCAGAAGTGCTACTGTTGAGGTATGGCATCCATTAGAATGTTGAAACAATGCATTGTATTTGTACTTGCATAACAAAATGTAATGCTTCATTATTCTCACTGGCATTGCACTGCAAATGTTAGCCTGCCATGCAATTTGTCCACAGCCAAGTCAAGCATTTGGGGTAACGCTGGTTTTCAGAATGTTACAACAAAGAAAGAGATTAATTTAATATGTGTTGTGAAGTAGGCTAGATTTATGTTTTTTCTGACTTTGCAGTTATGTTTTTCTGATGTTTTTCATACCCATTTAGGGTTTTGTAGCAAGTAGATTTCAGTTTTTCGTAATAATTATGCATTTAAAAATTATTTACGGTAGTTAAAATTATTTTTGTGATGTTTATCATTTTATTTAGTATGGGTGCTGTCATTTTATGGAGAGGTTGCTATGATGTTGCTTGGGACATGTGTTGGGAGGTTATGAACTGTGATGCAAATGTTTAGCTCAATACTTTCCCTGCTATCAAAGATTGCAAATATTTTCCTTAAAATTTTGCATGCAAGTTTCTTCTCTGTAGTATTTTTAAATACAATTCATTTCTTGGCCCCTTTCTATTTACATCTGCCCTCTTCAAGCTGGAGTAGAATAATATGAAACATGCAGATGGAAAGCGATATCCTATTAAAATAAATATTCCAAAGTTTGCCTGTCTTTCCAGCTCTAGCTGACAGGGGGCTTGGAGGCTTTAAATTTATAGACTCTTGTAAACAAAGAGGAAGTATAGAAGCAGGATACTTCAGGTGAACGCACTCATCACATTCAGCAGCATTGTCCACAGGCTTTTACAGTTACTTTGTGTATTTGTTTCATTGGTCACAGTTTGTCTCTAGGTGACAAATTCCCTTTAGCTGCAAAAAAGAAAAACTCAGCACGCAAAACATAAGCTCTTTTTAATTTTATATTATGGCCATAAGATTGAGGAAGGAAATCTGTTCACTGTCAAGATGACTATAAAAAGAAAGTATGCATCTGTAGCAACATCTGATACTGGGTAAATGTCATAACAATTATAAATAAAATAAGAATAGCAATGTAAAGATGTCTAAAAACTGATAATGTTTATATCTGGTAATTATGTATATCTAGTGTATCGAGTAGTATTATATTTCCTGTAAGCAAAGAAAACAGCGTAGGGACCTAATCCAGGTTATCAAAAACTTCAAAGGCATTGATAAAGTAGATCCAGCAGATTTACTTTATATCAACATATGGGTGAATCATGTACTCAAGGACATCAGTGGAAATTTAGGGAAAGTGCACTAAGGACTGAAAGTCAGGAATAATTTCTCTACACAAAAAGTTATGGGAATCTGGAACAAACTACTGAGACATTTAGTGGAAGCATAAACGGTGAGAACCTTTAAGAAGTATCCAGATGAGATATTGGGATAGCTTTGGCATTAGCTAAACAAACGATCCAGATGGACTAAGTGGTCTCCTCTCATTTGTCAGATTCTACGCTCTTATGAGTCATCGAAAAAATTCTCTTCAATGCAGTACCAATCCAAACAAATTAATATTCCTTTTAGCACTACAAGAGGGAGACACCTTCTTTATTTCACAGGACATAATTAGCAGAGTCTGTTGCATTCATAAGTACTGTATTTGGCCCTGACTCTCTGATCAATTAACCATGATTAGTATACTTATTGTACTGAATATAAGAACAGACAAGCTTCTAGAAGCAGAAGATGATGTTGTACATGTTGATCGTCATCACCATTCTCATTGTTTTTTACAAAATGGGAGAAATAGACAGTACTACTGCTGCATTGAATGTACAGTTTGAATTATTCTGATTTTTTTAAAATGGCAAAATTAAATACTATATTGCATTTATTTTAAAGTTAAATATTAATACTTCATGTAATTTAATGTCATATGATGTTATTTAAATCTGCTTCTCTATATATATGTTTTTGTAGCTATATGTTCTAATTATAACTGAGCAACTACAGTATGTATCGGCAGACCTAACTAATATTTAAAATATTGCTCTTTTTTCTGAAAATAAGCATAAATTACATCATTTGAACACCTCTTTCTGGGAGTAACTGCACCATACATCCTTAGGCTCCCAGTACCTACACCACTAATAAATACAGAAATTTTCCTGAATAATAGTTTAAAATTATGTACTACTATGATGTCCTAAGCTACTCCCTAGCAAGATCAACAAAGTATCAAACCTTTCAAGGTGAAAGTCTATATTCCTATCTTCAGAGACTTTACAGAGATGTTGACATCATCTGTGTGAGATCTACCATATAAAAATGCCTCTAACAGTTTAAATTGTTTCTGACAGTGAAAATAACACCAATATAATATGGGCTGTAATTATGTGGCACAAATTGTTTGATAACAAATGTACAGCAGATTTACAGCATTAAGTCATCCTGTAACATCAAATCATATTTTGTTTGTCCTCCCAGCAGGACATAATTCTTTTGTGTGGTGTATTGATCAAAGTGACAGTTCTGTACCTGACATGAGCAATTAAATTCTGTAGAGATGGCTGAAAGTGACATCAATGCACAGTATGAGAAAAGTCCAATGTATTAATAACTTGTTGGATTCATTTGATTTTCAAGAAGAAAAAGCAATTCTTCAACTTCAGAATAAAATACTTCTTTTATATCCTGAAAGCAGCATAGCTGATATTGGTGATATTCAAACACAGTACAAACATTATTGATATTTTGAGATAGACTATGTATTTACTGCATCACTGCATTAGAAATGTCCAAAATTTGATTTTACTGTGATAAATCAATAACTCATACAACAAATAAAACAAGAGCTAATACATATGCAAGCCTTTTAAATATTTGCTATTGGGCTTGTTTCAATGCTTTTGTAATTTTTCAGCCAGGGTTTCTCCCTTTGCTGGGGTTGAAATTCTTGTCTGTTTTGTTCAATTTTGATTCTTTTGTTTATATTCTGTGCATTTGTGGGTGGTTCCCCAAGAGGTGGGGCCAGCAGCTCATCACCACCAGGGACTGTCCTCCAGCCCTGTAAAGGCTAAGGGTTTCTCACAGTTGTTTCAAGAGTGCTGGGGAGTCAGTGAGTGTTTTTGTATCTCTGCTTATGCTTACTGTGTTTTTTGGATATTTGACCTTATGTTCTGTTTTTGGGTTTTGCCTTAAATTACTGTATTGGGAGTTTGTTTGCCTTGGATTGCCTTTGTTGGCAACTCCTTTTGCCTTTCTGTACTCAATGGAGCCTAATGTTATTTCATAGTGTTTAAATCTGTCTTACCACCTGGAGTTTTTTGACAGGATTTCCCTCTGTAGTGGGCATTTTTGGAACTGCTTGGGACTTACTTGCCTGAGCACACTCAAGCAGTATAACAACCTTCAAAATACATTATGTTATTCCATTAAAATGGAATCAAAGACTGTGTCATAATAAACTTTAAATCTTTAATATTACCTTTAGTATTTCCTTATATATTATTTAAAAAATTAAGTAAATTATTTTAAATGGTTTATTATTGCAACTTAACTTTTATTAATAGTATGTTTTACTACCGGATATTGTCTATTTACTTATGATTTGTCTTAGAACGCATTAATAGACAAATAATAAATTAATCTGAAACAGCTGCAAAGTAAACCACAGGTAAACTGATAACTCCTACTGTTTTACTGTTAGTGGATGATTACAGGGTTGATGCATTGATACTTACTTTCTTACATAGTAATATACTGTATGACTCAGCGTGAATAATAACATGGAGGTATGGACGGTAGATCATATGCAATGACGCTCGACCTGTTCATTATAGTGAGTGAGGGAACTGATTGTTTAAAGTTATCAAACATTTGCATAGCCAGACATTCCCAAACTCAATCAATCCAGTTTAAGGAAGCAGTAAAACCAGAGCTTATGCCAGCAGCAGTGCATGCAAGGCAAACACCAAATATGGATGAGGCTTTAGTCCATCAAATGGTTAATTCACGTACATATCCACATTTAAACACATACGGGACAAATTTAAAAAATCACAACTCTAAAAACATTTTAAGGATATGGGAGGAATGCCAGCATAACCAGTGAACAGGACACATAAGCACAGGAACAATGTGCAAATTCCAGTTATACAGAAGGTCATACTCAAGACGCTGAATCCATGAGGCAGCAGCACTAAACACTGCACTAATTAAACTCTATATTCCAGTAATACAAGTAGAAATAAATGGACTTCCTCCTTGAGTAAATGAAAGATGTCATTTAATCCCACATTTGTCAGAGTTTAATATCTCCTGTCTCTCTTGGCCACTGGGCAACTGAGTTAAGAATCGAGCCTGAGGCAGGGGCTCAGCTTGCAAGTGTCACAAGTGATTTGATCTTTTCATAAAAAAAGGATCAAATAAGTTGATTATTTATTCTGTGAGTGAGGCAGAGGTTGTTTCAGAAGGGCAAAGAGAGAGTAGTCTGGACAAACACTGTTCATATACCAAGAGCTAAGATTACTAGCACAGTTAAAAGGTGCAAAACAGGCTTATAAAAAAAATGGCAAAAAGAAAAGAAATTTCCCGATAAAGCTAATTTTCTGTTGCTAGAAACAGCCCTTTTTTTTCTTTCTTGAAACAAAAAGCAAAAAATTGCGGAGCACACACTAATGTATGTCCAATTCTACAACGGCTTTAGGGGTATCTTCAAAAAATCAATTCAGTATTGGAAAAAATAATAATACAGACAAACACTATAATCGTCTATTAAATTGTTCCACTATGAGGAAAAGTGGGCTGAAGTAGCAGATAGTAAGAGAGACTGTGCCCTGTGCAGTCAAGCGCATAGTGTCAACTGTCTCTGTATTCATTTTAAAGTTATCTTCTTAGTCTTTCTATAATTACATCTTTGTAGAGTACATATTAATTTAATAAACAACCCTTTATTGTACTTTTATTCTTTGTGCCGCTAACTGTTTTGATTAAATTGGCACTCAGACGTGCAGCCTATCATAATACAAGTGTAAATCAAAAAGTAAAGGCATTTGAAAATTGTGTGGTACCTGAAACAGATAAAAGTTGATGCAATACAACACATTCGCAGTGACTTATGGGTAGCTCTATGATTAGTCTAGTTAAAGCCAAATGGACATGGATTCTCTGCTGTAGAATTGCACCATTGTTGAACAATGTGCCATAGTTGGATTTCTTCGGACAAAGAAAGCGAAATCTGCAGAAATTCACTGAAGGATGTTTGCTTGTGCAGATCAGTAAGCTGCTCGGGTAACCATCTTGTGCAAACTTTACAATATGCACTATGGCATGTGCAGATCCATAGCTGATATCCAAATGTGCAGCAACAGTAGACAACATAATCAATCAGTCTCCTCTGATGAAGGCATCCGCCTTGTCATGGGATTGTTGCTGCGATGTTGATAGTCAACTTGATTGAGCTTTGTCAGTTACACTTGTTCTTCCTGCTTTAAACCTTTCTGCCCATTCATAAACTTTTCATTGAGTGATACTGTTTTCACTTCTGGACTGAGACAACATCCTTTGGTGAATTTCAGCAGGTTTCACTTCCCCTTCTTCCCAAAGAAATCTAACACATTGTTTGAACTACCCATAAGCCATCATGAAAGTGTTCTGTTGTACAGCTTCTATCCGTTGTGGTTACTGCATAATTTTCAAATTGCCTTTAATTTTTGATTTACCCTTGTATTTAATTTTTTACCAGTTCATATATAAAATTTTAATTTCAAGATTTAACTTTATAAGTGCAAAGAGTTTAAAGTTGTAAATTCCACATAAGCTATAAATAATTCATTAAGCCTGTTTTAATGCTTGCTGTTTAATATAAGCCTTACTTAGCTGCATTAAGGCTTTGCAGGATTTTGTCAAAAATTGTGAATATTTCATGTGCAACAGGTTGAATTCCTTATTTTTCAATTCAGTTTATTTTTATCCACCACTCTTCACTGAGTACAAGTATAGAGAGTTGTGACAAGTTCTCCGGTAAAATGCAAGTATAAATTTTACAACTTACTAATTACATTATGAGAACACATAAACACACAGATTTGTTTAAACAGACAGGAGAATAAAGTAGTTGGAAACTGATTAACATGGATGGAACCCATTAATTAATTGTTGAACTATATATGGCATATTAACAATGGACAGGAGGAAAACTAAAAACTCCTATCAGCAGCCTCCCTGGACGTGGTTAATATGTACCTATTATCAACAACTGCTGTTTTTTACTCTTGCAAAAATCATTTAATTATCTGTTGTTACTGAGGGTAATGATGAAACATCTACAAGCAACACGCTATTTAAAAAAATATTTTTTTGTTTGTCTCAAGTGAAATAAATGCTGATAGGCTACATTATAAAGACTGTTTCAAATAAGTAAATCATTTCTTCTAGGTAAGAAAATAGCATAACTTCAAAAAATACAAATACTGTTACAACCTGAGTAAAATAATTAGCAAATATTTTCCATTTATCCAAATTATTTAAATTCATCTGGAACAGTACAGCAAAATTAATAGCTTTAAATCATTTAAAGTGTACTTACAGTATAGAAACGCTTTTTTCATATCTACAGTTTTAAGAGTTACATGAACACTGTAAGACATAATTATACACTGCCAACTTTAATGTTTAAAAAAAGAAATGAAATATAATCACCAGTTTTTTTCTTTTTAAATATCCTTAAACATATTAATAGTTAATGTTATATCGAGCTACACAGTCACCACTCGAACTTCAAGGAACTTAGGCAACAGTAAACAAAGTGTGCGTTGGTTATTTTCACCCATCTGTGCTGCAGAACACACGTGTCGCTCTTTTGGAGCAGTCCATCCATTCAAACAAACTGGAAGTTCTCCAAGTCTACTCCGCTGTGTTTTTTCACAGTTTTTTTACTTTTTTCCTCAGTTTATTGTAATTTGTCACAGACCTGTGAAGAGCTACAGTGATTTTTCAGTTTTCGGTGCTATTCTGTCATTAGAACATTTAATATCTCAGAATTTTGCAAATGAAAAATAGCTGCAATAAGATTAGCTCATGCTGCATCATGTGCAAACTATTTGTAATTTTTAGAGCTTATCCCAAATAACTAGTTATTAGGTACATTTTTACTTTTATGTAAATCTTCCTTTTTTGGACGTGCGCTTTATTTTATTTTTTTAAATGTACAAGAATAAATATTTAAAGTAATGAAGAAAGCTCTTCAAAATAACATACTTGGATGGATAAAATAGGACGTATTTTACAAGTCCAGATACAATCTTCTAAGACTAGATAGATAGATAGATAGATAGATAGATAGATAGATAGATAGATAGATAGATAGATAGATAGATAGATAGATAGATAGATAGATAGATACTTTATTAATCCCAAGGGGAAATTCACAAAGAGATCCTAGGACTACTATCTACTATCTGCCAAAGTCAAAGATACAACAAACCACCTATGACTTACAGTCACTTCTTAGTGTACATTGTGCATTACAGTAACAATTCCTTCACTTATATACTTTTTTGAAAATGCCTAATTTTGCACACATTTGGTAGATCATTAATTAGGAAATTAATGGAATTGCTTTTGATTGAGATAGCAGGATGGAAAACTTCAGTTTCATGTCAGGAAATACGTTTAACTTAGTTGTCTTATTTGCTTTCAGTCCAACATACACTGAAAGTTTCTAGTGTGAAACTTGTAATTTTTTTGTAACGGACAGTAGTTGCTTCCAAGCAATGTCAGTAGGCGCAGCATTCTGAGATTATATGTGAAGCAAATCTGAAAAAAGTTGAGAAAAGAAATGTGTCAAACTCTGTAAATAAAGGAAATCAGAGGAGAAGGAAAAGAAGTAAGCTGTTGTTGTCTGCTTTAAAGTTGCGTAGAGTTGTTGCGTTCACTTTGGTCTTAATGTTAGAGAAGTTCATTTAAGAGTTCATAGATTTACTAGAAGTCTGGTTGTTATTAAAAATACTGTGTGTATTAATAATTAATTTGCTTTGTTATATCTGTCTGTGTGTTATCCTCCCTTATCCCCTTGAGAGTTAAAATGAATGGATTTTCAACAAATATCAAAAAACACCTTATCTGTTATTCCTTCTATCCTTCCCTTCCAGAAGCAATAGTTTGGTAAACCTTTTGCAGACTGACTTTAATGGAAATTAAGAGTTAGACACCATATGGGAAGATCTGAAAGGCTTTCCCTTAATCAGACAAAGTGAGGCTAACAAAGATTCCCAAGAACAGTATACAATTGACATTGTCTGTCTATGTCTGTCTATGCATTACCTTTCCTTATAAGTGCATTTCAGAGCTGCAAAGCCCAGGTAATGAGAGAGATATGACATTTAAGCAGGGAAAATAAAGCACTAGGAAAGAAGAAAAGTGTTGTTTTCAAAATGCTGAAAGAATGAAAGAGCTTTACTAGTCACAGAATGATGGCCAAAGAAGTTACTGCAGCATTTGTACAAGAAGCTTGACAAAGTCTGCTCTACTGGTCACAGTGCTCCCATTAGAAACCCAAAAAAGTTGTTACAACACTGGCATAACAGGTGCTCATAAGTTAATTGAACACTCAGCAAATGAATGTTTTATTTTATTTTGTGTTTGCCTCTCATTATTGAAGTGTATTTGCTAGTTATAAATAATCAAAACATCCCAAATGACAGCAGGTTAAGCTGAAATTTAGTTTAGTGTGACAGTTTATCATTCTTGGTGCTTGTTACAGTGTTGTTAATTAACTGTACATGAACTTCTATAGTTGACTATTACAATAGCATTAGTTAGTTCTCACATTGTATTAAATAAAAAGCACACACAGTAGGTCAGTAGGCCATCAGACAACTCTGTGGTATTGTTAGATGTGGGTTACGTTCCATTCAAGAAAAACGATACTTTAGATTGCCAATTTCTATCATACACAGAAAACAATATCAAGAATTTTTTTTACAACAAGATAGACTGGTGTTCCACCTCTTGAACCCTCAGGTATCACTCTGAACACCAGGTGAAAGTATAATCAATATTTATTTTAGTGTTAAACAGTGCACAAAGCACCCTCCACTCCACATTCATATAAATACAATAATTCTCTCTCAAAACCAATCCTCCTCGCCCAGACACTTCGCCACCCTACGTCCCAGCTCAGCTCAGTGTCTGGGCTTTCCCAGAGTCCTTTTATATCCCCTGACCCGGAAGTGGTTCCTGTCCAAACCCACAAGTCCTTATTCCTTCCGGGTCAGGGTAAACAGTCCTTTTCTTCAGGCCGGGAGCACGTCGTTCCTTCCTGTCACGTGACCGTGACGTACTCTCGGGTTATAGGGCACATAAGAGCCCACGAGCCCCCCTACAGCGACTCCCAGTGGCCCCCAAGCAGGGCTGTGTATACAAACTACAAAGTCCATGAGGCCCCGCTGGAACTCGGGGCACGATTATGCTGTCCGGAGGGCTCCTCCTGGCGGCCTGGGGGTGGCGACCGGAGTCTGTAGCCGGTCGTCCATCACAATACATAGAAAATACAAGGATTGTAAAAACCATCCATAGAAAATAGAATGATTCTGAAGTCATGATGAAGAAAGTAGTTCTACAATAGCAATGTTCATGCTGCTACACAAACTGGTAAAGGTTTTATTTGGCTAAACAGTAAGCATTTTAAATGTGCATATGATCATTCAAACTAACATACTAAGTGATTTCAATATTGTTTTCCTCAAATATAATAACAAACAGCTTTTAAACCACTTGCTTCACATTTGTAGGTACTTTAAAAAACTTTGCTTTTGAAAACCTTCATCAGTTCTTCTCAAAACAGAAATAAAAGCCAGTCCAACATAGACAACAGATAAAAACTAAATCTTTGACATCATATGGTGGATGCAGGAAGTATATTTTGATTTCAGCTCACTACACTGAGTGCATTTTGAAAAAAATTTGAGATAGAGTTTCTTTTGACAAGACATGAGTGATGTGCTGCAGTCCAACACTGTTCAAATCACACCATATATGTACTTCTCGGCACTTCAAACTTGCAGGTGGACCTCTGGTAGTATTTTGCAACTTTGGCTGTTTTTTCAACATGATTTTGATGACATTGTTCTTTTAATGTCTGCCTTCATTTCTTTGTTCTCCTGTTTGTTTTTTGTCTAAAATTTTTACATTGGTAAGAGCGCTTCTACTGCATTATATAGGCCATGTTCTTTATACCTCTCCTCTCTCCCAACAGGGACCAACTACAATCCAAAGAGATAAAGAGGCTGTAGACCTAGCTTCAAGCTATACTCTAGCCTTCTCATAAAATCTGACAGCAAAAGTGGGAACCTAATGTTCATTGGCACACTATGGCTGCAGGACCTTTTGGTAAATATTAGAAAAGCAGGAATGTGTTTGGAAGAAGCAAAACATATGGGTATTGAATATAGTGGAGTAACAAAAGAACTATAAAGTTTGTTACTACATGAGAACGTCTTACTTTCATGTAAAGATTCTGTTTAATATAAATAAATTTAAAAAACCAGAGCAAAACATGATGAGAGAAGTCTTAAGTGTTCACAGACTAAATCAATTGAGAGCTATGGAAATAGGGCTTCTGAAAGAGAACTGAAATGAACAGTCAATTTAGTTAAAAAGTTTAGGCTGTAAAGAAAGGAACAAAAGGATGAAAAAGGGGTCAAGACAGCAGAATTAAAACCTGTTTAATGATGATATTGGGGGATTGTGCAAAACCCTTAAAGTGATTTGTGCTTACTGTCATTAGACCACAGGCATTTCACTAGAGGCCCACTTGCAAAGATGCTACTGTGGTATTAATGGACAAGTAGGTGGAAATGGCTGGGGTTCACAGATGGTTCTTCTGGTCAATAGTTATGGAACTATCCCCTTCATATGGTATTCAACATAGAAGTAAGTCACTTACACAAAACAAAGTGTTTCTCTGACAGTATAACTAGGGATATGACATACAATTCCAATCCCAAGTCACACTTGGGGTTAATGTCAAGGAGGTTAACAGAAGCAAAACAAAATAAAAACTGCAGCCTCTTTTAACTTAATTATTTATGTCTAAGGTACAGTCTGTCATGTTTGTTGTCCCATTACATAAAAACGATGACTGAGCTGATCCAAGTATCTGTAGTCCAGTAAGCTTAACATTCATCACAGGCATAGTAAATTAAAGTAAGCAATTACAAAAGAAAAGATAGATAGATAGATAGATAGATAGATAGATAGATAGATAGATAGATAGATAGATAGATAGATAGATAGATAGATAGATAGATACTTTATTAATCCCAATGGGAAATTCACACAATTCTAATGTAGCACATGTGTAGAACAGGTGTATTTGTAAATAGTAAACCAGGCATAGATGGGGAGAATGTATGCTAGATTGAGGATGCAACAAAAGCATATATTCAGAAAGGTGCATATGCTATTATATATTTTGACTTTCCGAAGACTCTTGATAACGTCCCATATGAGAGGCCTGTGATCAAACTGAAAAATGTGGGAGTTCAAGTTACAGTATGCAGACGGGTGCAAAATTTACTTATACACAAGACACAAATGGTGCACAGTACTTCTTTTAAATTAGGTGATGTTAAAAGTAATGTTCATCAGGAATCAGTGGTTTAGTGGATTATTGGAATGGCTCATTATATGGAAGAAGAGTAAACCACAATATTAATTAATAAACTAAGAGATTGTTTAATTAATAAAATATTCTGCAGCAAAGTAAAAAATATTTCTCAAAACATCTTCAAATACTATACTGCCATGTACCTATTCTTATATCCAGGCCTTAAGGAATGGCCAGAAGCATACACAGTTGTTAGCTAAATGATGATAAATGTACATATTCTATTTTCCAGTTCCTTAAACAATGGAGTCTTATTTTATAACAGTTTGCCAGTCTTACGGGATGGAAGTTAAGACAAGTTAAGATAAGACAATAGGCATGTAACACAGCTAAGTGAAAGTAATGGTATAAGAATTATTATTATTTAAATAAAAAACTCTATTCAATTTCCACATCTAGAATCTGGCAAATCATTATAGCTGGACCTGGATAAAATTCAGACTTGGAGAAATTTGAAGCAAATTAAAAATGATTATAAGTAAAGGCAATGTATTATTGGAATTTAAAATATTAGATTTGAAGACACAGTTGAAAGATGGAAGCCTTAAAGTCCACCTTACAAGAAGGAACTAAGATTTGTAGTGGACTCTTCACTTTCTGCATCCAGATATTGTAAAGAAGTGATTAATTTAAGAAGGCTATTAAATTATACAGCCATATGTGTGGAGTCAAGGAAGTTTATGTTTAAGCTATGTAACAAACTCATCTTGAATACTGGAATACCATCTGCAAGTTTGGCATCTATACTACAACAAAGACATGCCAGCACTAGAGAAAATCCAGAAAAGAGCAACTAGGCTGATTCAAGGCCTCGGAGGTTTGAGCTATGAGCAAAGGTTGAAGGAGCTGAACCTTATCAATTTAAGTAAATAGAGTTTAACTTGAGACATGATTGACATGTTTACAATTATGAAGGGAATTAGTACAGAGGATTTAAACTGTTATTTTAAAAATGAGTTTTCTTCATACAGACAGCATAGGGAGTAAATTATCATGTAGTGCAGTAGATTCATTAAACTCAATTGAATTGTATAGTTGCTTCTCTATCCTTTATTTTAAAATTGTTCCATATTTCTGGACTTCTAGTCTTAGTTATACATTACTATTTATAATCCTCAAATACTTTCAGTTGACTTGAATATTCTATTTGTCCACTGGACGGTGGCACGCATGGAGTCATCAGCCCAGAGCTCTCCGTTTAGATGTCGCTTTTTTCTTTATTTTATCTTCGCTATTTTACATTGAAGCAGATTGAGCAACTGTGCCCAATCTAGTACAGTTCACATAAAATACACTTTGCAAGAAATACTAGATATTGGAATGAAGGGTTTTATTCCATCACCACCTCCCAACATCGCTGACCACCTGGATTACCACTCCAGGCAGAGATGGGAGAGGAAGCAGAAGTAGAGTAAGAAAGTCGGCATTCACGCTAGACTATGAAATCCACAGTCTCAGCTCGCCAATGTTGTTGACCTGTATAGTCAACAACATTGGCGAGCTGAGACTGTGCATTTCATCCCCCAGGATGAACAGCTGTGCCTCTTTCTTCATCGAAACCTGGCTGAATGCCAACATCCTCTATGTGGCTATTGAGCTTGCAGATTGGACTGTTTATTGCTCGGATCAGGCTACTAAATCTGGTAAGGACAAAGGTGGCGGGGTGTGCATATACTGAATGTAAATAATACTTGGTGCACCTCCACAGTCATTGCTGAACAATATTGCTCTCTGTATTTAGAATTCGTAATGCTGAAGTGCAGACCTTTTATCTATTGAGGGAATTTTCAGTTACGTTCCTCAACGCAGTTTATATACCTCCACAAGCTAACGTCAAGCTGGTATTGACTAATCTGCACAATGCTACAAACAATGCTAAAATATTCATCCAGACAGCGTGTTTATCTTAGCGGATGATTTGAATCACACCATCTTTAAAACTGTGCTCCCCAAATTTTATCAGCTTGTTGATTCAACAAGATGGAATATTACGCTCACATATACTGCAATATAGTGAATGCTTATACAACGTTGCCCTCCCCCCACCTTGGAAGATCTGATCACATTTCTTTGTTCTTGACTCCTGGATACAGATCCCTTATTGCCAGGACAAAGCCTAATGTCCAAACATTTAGAATCTGGCCTGAAGGAGCCACAACTACATTACAGGACTGCTTTGATGATATCGACTGGGAACTGTTCAAACAGGCAGCTACAAAGGACAATCACATGGTCTTAAATGCCTATGCCTCATCTGTCTTATCCTACATTAATTTCTGTACAGGCAATGTCACTATTACTAAGAGCATCTGCACTTTCCTTAATAGAAAACCCTGGATGAACAGGGAGGTCCAAGACCTATTGAAGGCACGTGACATTGCTTTCCGTAAGGGAGACCCAGATGCTTACAAAACAACTAGGTCCAATCTGAAGAAAGACATTAAGGAAGCAAAGTGCTGCTACAAGGCAAAAATAGAGGAGCATTTTAACAGCTCTGACTCTTAACACATGTGGCAGCGCATTAGGTCCATGAAAAACTACAAGGGTAACACCTGCTCAACCAAACTCATTTCTTCCTGATGACCTCAACCACTTCTTTGCATGGTTTGACAAGGACAGCAACCAACCTATCACCAAAATAACACAGCAGGTTGCCCCATTATGCACTCTGGCTCTGAATACATATGAAGTGAGACGAGCTCTAAGTCACATTAACCCTAATAAGGCAGCAGGCTCTGACGGTGTTCCTGAATGGATTCTGAAGCATTGTGAAGAACAGCTGACTGCAGTGTTCACCAACCTGTTTAATATCTCTGTAGAACAGGTCACTGTCCCCACTTGCCTCTAGTCCTCTACAATCATCCCTATTCCAAAACAGGCAGTGGAGAGGTCCCTAAGCGATTATCTCCCAGTGGCCCTGCCCCCTATTGTTATGAAGTGCTTTGAACGACTTGTCCTCAGACACATTAAGAGCAACATCCCCACCTCCCTGGACCACTACCAGTTTGCCCTGCCATGGCAAACTGGACAACTGAGGATTCTGTCACACTTACCCTTCATATTGCCCTATCACACATGAAGCAGAGGGGCAGCTATGTACAGATGCCTTTCATCGAATACAGCTCTGCCTTCACCACCTCCACCCCCCCCCCCCCCCCCCCCCAACAAAATGGCTGTCAAACTAAACAATTTGGGTTTCAACTCACACAGGTGTAACAGGATTTTTGATTTTCTCACTAACAGACCACAAACTGTGTATATGGGTAAGCACTTCTCTTTATCAGTAACACTGGGGTACCTCAGGGATGTGTACTGAGCCCTCTCCTTTGATACTGATATCATAATAAAGTTTGCACAGTGATAGGCCTGATCTCCAATAACTACAAAGTTGTCCATAGAGAAAAGGTAGATGATCTGGATAGCTGGAGGAAGAACAACAACCTTGCACTCAATTCCAAGAAAAAAAGGAACTGATTCTAGACTTCAGAAGACTGAAGTACAGTGGTCACCATCCCATAAACATTAATGACGAGAGGGTGGAGACAGTCCACAGTTTCAGATTCTTTGGAGTCCACACATCAGCCAAGACTTGTCATGGACAACAAACATGACAACAATTGCCAAAAAAGGTCTTCAGGGGCTTCACTTTCTGTGGGGCCTGAAAAAGCCACAACTCCCACAGCAGCTGCTGGTAAACTTCTACAGGTACACCATAGAGTCTGTCATCACATACTACATTACAGAGTGATATTCTGGCTGTACCTCTGAGAATGGCTCAGAGATTTACTGGAACTCAGCTACCATCATTGGTATCTTCACTACTTGCAGAAGCAGAAAAGCAAGGAAATTTGTAAAGATCTAACCCACCCTGGCCATAGCATTTTTACTCCTCTGCCCTTTGGCAGGTGCTTCAGATCCCTGTATGTCCGCATTACCAGGCTGAAGAACAGCTTTTACCCCAAAGCAATCAGCCTATTAAATGCACAGCAATCACTGCCCCTTACTATAACAGAAAACAGCACTGATTAAAGTGAACATCTGCATCAACAACACATAGTCACACACTTATACATGACCATGTGGAACCCATGATCATTACATTGAATGTAATGTTCACTGTGACTTCATTTATTATTTATCTACTAGACAAAGAGCCGTTTCAACAACGTAAGATGAAACAGGCACGAGTCTGTGTCAGCAGTGTATGAAGAACAAATGATAAGTAATGAAGAAGTTGTTTTGTAATGATTGTAGTCCGTTTTACTCATTACTGTACAGGCTTGTACTGTTAGTTGATGAATTTTCCAGGCCTATAGTATAATATTGAATGATGAATGTTCCAGTACAATATGGAATAGTAATAAATATAAGCACCATAAACCTGATATAGGTGTATTGAATGAATGCGTAATTGAATCAGAATGTGTAATTAGGCCTCGAGCTGTAGTCGAAATCGCCTTTCAGACCTCTAGAGCTTTAATCGAAGTCGCCTTTCTCTTTGAATTTTTGCAGCCGTAAATCCGCCGCCTGCCGCGATGTTGGGTGTTGGACGTCGGTCTCGTAAGATTTTTCGGGCAGCTGCGCAGAAGGCGACTGCGCATTCGGTTTCAGACGGACGTGAGTGAGTGAGTGAGTGAGGAGGCAGGCGAATTATGTATTAAGATTTATGCT
This sequence comes from Erpetoichthys calabaricus, assembly GCF_900747795.2. Classification (NCBI taxonomy): domain Eukaryota; kingdom Metazoa; phylum Chordata; class Cladistia; order Polypteriformes; family Polypteridae; genus Erpetoichthys; species Erpetoichthys calabaricus. The sequence continues at coordinate 181,720,110 of NC_041399.2, read as the reverse complement.
TACATGTTTACCTTTACTTTTACACTGTGCTTCTCATATTTTAATGTTTACTTAGATTATTATCTGCTTTTATATACTTTTACCTTAGGTTTCTATAGGCTTCCTCTAATTGATATTTCATTGTATTGTACAGTGACAATAAAGGTATCTTGCATCTTGCAAGATATTATACTCTTTATAGGTGACAATCCCAACAAAAGGCAATTAATCTGTACTGGTATGTGGAAGGTTACTGGTTGAAGTCCCATTACTGCCTGGAGGGATCCTATTTCATTCGGCCCTTGAGTAAAACCCTTACCGTGAAAGTTGCTCATGGGGCATAGTACAATGGTCGAACCTCTGCTCTGACCTCCAAAGGTCATGCAAAAAGACAATTTCCCTTCGGGAATTAATAAAGTATATCAAATCAAATTAAATATATTCTCTGTGCTTCTTACCAATATGACTCATTTACTATACGTTATTTATAGTTTCAATTATTTACTTCTGCACTTGACACTTTGTATTTTAGCAAAATTAAATGTTATTTAACACATAAAAACAGTGCAAAAAGACACCTTTAGTCTCAGCAAATGCATTTTCTTTTAACAAGAGAGGCTTTCAAGCTCTCTGAGTAGCAAAAAAGCATTTTTCTTGACTACTGAGGATGTGTGATATATTACATTGGTATAATGCATTTTGTCAGAGAACATAGAAGCTGTATTAGTGCTGTCTATATGCGGCCATACCAATAAATACAGATAAATGAACAAAGAATTCCTTTGAAAAAGGAGCTGGAAATACTGAAGGCAAAAGCTTTTAAGCATATTCCATATTTGATGCTAACACATTTGCTATGGCATTTCAGATTATATTTCTTTTCTCACAATTTAGAATTAATCAAATTATCTCAATATTGATCTTAAAAAATACAATCTTATATATATCAAATATGGTTAAGAGGAGATCACAGGGCACCTCTGAATTTTGGACCATAAAGTGGAAGAATAATATTGTATATTGTACATTTAACAGTTTCCTTTGCCAAATTAGTTGTTTAGCCTTTGTTTACCTTTCCTTGAACTCATTTCATGACTGGTTACTTAATGCCCAGAATGCTGCCAGAATGAGTTCCATCTCCTGAAAATTACAATTACATTGAGTGACTTCAGGAAAGAGGTAAACGGAGTGATTTATGGATGGATGCTTTTCAAGTTTTAGTTTATTTTGAGGCACACATCACTTCATCGAGACTGAGTATACTTTTAATTACACTTTCACCTAGCATTTAAATACCTAGCATTTCAGTCTTTATCATATACACATGGAACTGTCCAGCAGGCAAAGGGCTTGGTGAGAGAAATTTCCCAAAAACATGGTATGAGCCCAAAAAAGAAGTCCTTTAAGCAACTTCATCTGGTGGCTGAGAGAGGTTCTGAGAAAGAAACGGTGTGAGTTTGTGTGGAATCTGCAAATTGTTCTTATGTTCATGTGGTTCTTCACTGGGTACTCCATGCATATCCCAAGGACACTGTAGGAAAAAGAGAGCATTGCCCATTCAGCTAGGCTTTAGTTGTACACCAGGCCTGTTAAGCAGACATCCAGCTGAACCTTCCCCCACTTACATTACAAACTAAATGACTGAACTCCAGCTTTTACCAGAATTTGCCTGTACTTCATCTAAATTAGGTGATGAGCAAACACCATTTCAGAGGCCCCTCTGCAGACTTCTTGATCCAAAAGGCGTGAAATGAACTCAAGCAAAAATAAAGTGCTGTAAATCAATGAATGACAACTCTGATGGACAGAAGAACTCGCCTATGAAGCAACACTGATTTTGTAACTGGAGCAACTTTAATTCAATCATGAGAGGTTTCCGCCATTCTTCATAAACTACTTATACTCATCCCATCTGGGGAATCTCTCTGGCTCTCTCAAGAGAACTATAACAAAAACTCTCAGGGGATTCTTGAGAGCTCATGGCCTATGGTCACTCCTGACCACACTTTTCAAAAATGACTGAAAATCTCTGAAACAACTCCTCTCACTGAAACTAAAAGCTGATGAGCCATTCTTTCTCTGTTTGTTGAGATGAAATCAGTAATCTATTTTCAAATTGTGGACCAGAAAGCTGAGATCCAGTTTGATAAACTAAATTGTGAGCCAGTCTGAAGGCTGTGGAGCAGCCATCACTTCAAGAAGAGAAGCATCTAAACTGACAGAAGGGAAGCATCTAAAAGAGTAATGGTTTTTCCTATGAAGTTGCAGAAGACACAGCAAAGGGCCTAACAGCCAAAAACAAGCTAAGAAAACAACATTACAGAACACCACATACAAAGAATCACGCAACAAAGAGAAAGAGTGCACTTCAATGCAAGAAGAATCCTCCACTTGAACCCAGAGCAGCAACAAAGCAACAACTCCACACAACATTGAATATCACCTAAAGCCTTGGTATCATAAAACAATTTATGTGTGTCAAAACCTTCGAACTCTAAATAGCAAGTAAACATTCAGCCTCACTATGTTATATGTTTGTCTGTCTGTGTCCTGTCTTATATGTCAACACATATATGCAGTTATCACATTTCTGTTATCCTTAATTTTATCAATAAATGTATTATTCTGCTTCTAAAATGAGTGTGCTTTAGTTAGCTAAAGGCCAGAGACCCGGCTAATACAACAGAGAAAAGTAAGGTAAATAAAGTAGGAGAATTGCCAAATTATTTAATTAAATACATATATTGCCGAAAGCAAGACGGATAATTAATTAACCAAGTTAAAATTCATCTGTCTATTTCCTACATTTATTGGAGTCCCATTGCGTGGGCACGATAAATCACACACTGTTCTACAACACATACAGTATGTTAACTGATAACATTATTATTATATTAGCTTGGTGTGACTCTGTCCCATGTTGGACTGGTATGTCATCAGGTGTCGGTTTCCATGTTATGCCTGATGCTGCTGGCAAAAAAACAGGTTAAAAAAATAGATGGAAGGAGGAACTATTAAATTATGTTTCTATACACAATGAGCCTGTGCTATTTTTTCACTTTGCAAAAGAAACAAAAAAGAACAAATCATATGGGCTGAGGTAACAGCTAAATTTACATCACTATAGATTCTAGGAATGTACATTGATGAGAAGATGGAAACAGAGAATACTTTCTCCTTTGCAAATTGTCATTTACCTAATCCCTGGTCTTCAGAAAGACTTTTAAATTATATCAGTGGGTGGTGTAAGTCATGTGGTTCTCTAGAGGATGTGACCTTAATGTTAATGAATATGCAAGGAGAAGGCAAGTGTGACTTCAAAAACTAGAACCCACCCCTGCTACAGCTCCTTTAGTGATAATTCTCCTAAAAGACAGTAGGTAATCAAAGTCTATGATGCCATTCAGCTCTTGTTACCACCCTAAAATGCATGTTCAGGCGTGGTTTACAGATAATCATTGCTGCTAACCACAAGCATCCATTTTTAATGTGACATTGATTGAACACAAAACTTCTTCAGCAAGTATTCTATTTTTTAGTGTTTAAAGGAAGTGTAACCAAAGATCATTTAGAGAATGAGCGGTTTTGTTTCCAGCACCTTCAATTTATACATAAAATATAATGCATAAATATAATGCAAGCATGTTACCAATAATAAATAACATCTCTTTCCCTAAAACACAAAAATATAAATATATTTAAAATATATTGCTTTAATAATTGCCTGATGGGTATTACAGTTAAGTTCTTCCTTAGAACAAAAAAAAAATCTACAGTATATCGGATTTAAACATTTTCAATAATTCAAACTCATTTTTCATCTTAGCAACATAGCATCAATAACAAAATTAGCACAAATCCAGGGATGTAAAATTTTGATTGAACTGAAAGACTTAACTATGGAGTAAAATTTAATTAAAGATAGAATTCTGTATTTCAAGGACCCTGCAAATGTGGAGGATACTCATTCACCCTTAAGCACCACTGCTGTCAGACATTAGGCACCAGCACTTTTAAAATCTTTTTTGTAAGGGTAATACACTTCAGGCCATTGCCACCACAGGCTGCTCCCCTTGAAGATGCAAGTCCACAACGCCATACACTGTAAGTTCTCCATAGGCTCACAATTTCTGCTGACCTTTTGCAGGATTGATGTCATTTCCTACATTTACAAGCGGCTCACATTGTCCCTGGTAATGTGACCATGCAGTCTTGTCACCGGTCATAAAAAAAGTGCACATAGATGTATCAGCTGGATATTATTTTCTAAACATGACACATGAGTTAATCCACTTTCCTAAGCAGTCATATCTAAATATAGACAAACTTTCTGAAAATAAAATTTTTGTCCATCCCATGAGTGTTCCTCCATTCTGACTTCTAAAGGAGACTCTCTTGTATTGGATTGTAAAGTTCATTAAAGCTAAAGTAGTGTTCTCTGTGGGAGTGAAACAAGGTGGTTAAAGAAGGAACACAAAACAAATCTGAAAAGAACAAAAACTAGGTGGATCTGTGGAGTATCATGGAGTGACAGGAAGATGAATGCTGAGCTGAGGTATGAGATAGAATATGTGAAGGCAATAGGTTTTGTGCTCAGGAGAAACAGACTCAGGTATGTTTGGGCATGTGGAGCAACAGGTAGAGAATGATATATGGTGTGAAGAGATGAACCAAGATGGAGAAAGAAGAAGAGGAGGCCAAAGAAGACATGGTTGAAAGAAATTTTAGATCATATGAAAGGAGTGGTCCAATCACCAAGGATTCCATTTACCATGGAGAGTGGAAGAAAAAGATTTGGGGTAAGCTGGCTAACCTGGTTACAGTAAATCCTGAAAATGGCTGTTAAACCAGTGATTATGGTTTCCATCAACTGCTTAACCCATTTCAGGTTGTAGGAGACGGGATGTATCTTGACAGCTTTGAGCAGAAAAAGTCAACAATTATATTTTGAATGAGAGGAGAAAAAAAAAACTGCAGCAGACTTGAGAAGAACATGCATATTTAATGTACAGACAGAAGGACATTTGATGTACATGTACAGACAGTGCTCATTGCAAGAGCAGTGAGGCTGCTATGCTAACCCCTGCATCACTAGGCTGCCCAAAATAAAATCTCTACTGAAAGCCAAAAACAAAAAAATAGGCACAGAAATATTTAACGACAGTCAATACAACTATAAGGTCAGGAGGCAAGGATTATATTGATGTAGACAATGAAGGCTTATATCTTGACACATTTACATATTATTTAGAAAAGCTGACTATAACGCTTAGGTAAAGGGAAAAGGCCTAAGGCTTCCCTTTGTAATAGTGATTCAGAGGCAGTTCCTGTCTAATGTAACTTTTTTGTGAAAAAAAAAACACAGGGCATAAAATATAGATAGGATATCTAGAAGTCAATGACAAAAATCTGCAAAGCTTAGAATATTACAGAGGGCAAATATAAATAATTACAGTAGTTTGCACCTTTCCTTTGCTTCTTATGTGGCTAGACCCCGGCCCCGGACATGGTTAAATATCTTGGCACAAAGTCTCGTCTTACAGGACTTGAAAGTATCTCTCTGAAACAGTCACGTCTCGTCCCAGGATTTTTTTATATAATAGAGAGATTTAGATTTTATACCAGTTGTTTTCATTCCCCAATCATTCAGTATCCGTGACGAGTAATTTTCATCGTCCAGTGGCTGATGTGTTTTCTAGAGTTTGACCCCTATCCCTATTTTTTCACTTGTTCATGAACCTTTGTCAGTTAATCACAATGATTTCCATGTTCCTTATCTAGGAGTTTATAGCTATTCCATTTTCTAACTCTTTCCCTTATTGGCTCAGCTCAGGTATTTGCAGTTGTCTGTCTCCAATTCCAGATATGATTATGAAACCACAATATAATGGAACTTTATCGGCTATCCCTTTCTCTTTAAGTCAAAGTAGTACAAGGGTGTTGTACCGTGTTAGCGATTATGAATGTAGTGAGAAATCAAGCAAAATTATGCCTTTTATTGCCTAACTAAAAAGATTACAATATGCAAGCTTTCAAGGCAACTGTGGCCCTTTCTTTAGGTAAGATGTACCTGAGTTGCCTCAAAAGCTTGCATACTGTAATCTTTTTAGTTAGCCAATAAAAGGCGTCATTTTGCTTGACTTCTCACTACATTCTTTAAGTTCAACAATTTTTTGTAGACCACGTGGTTTAAAGGCAATGGATACCACATTAATCTGTCCTTGCTCCAAATTGTTATAAATAAATGCAGGTGCAAACAATGTAATATGCTGACTTATAACAATCTTATAAATTATTTTTGGTAAAGATATCTTGCAAATACATAATAATAATTTTTATAGCATCTAAATGTAAACTATTAAGAAATGAACAGGACTGTGCTTGGAAGTCATTGTGAAAGAAGCATCACAAGTGCAGTTCTTAAAAGCAAGTACAGTAATTATCATGTCCAAAAACTATTAATAATAGCAACCAACTAACATTTTTATATTTTATAATGTATTATTAAACAAGTCCTGTACAGTAATTTCAGTTAATCGGTTTCATGTTTATCTAGGCGGCAGACATGGTCTATATCTCCCAGACATACAGTCAACGATGATGAATGAAAGTAATAAAGAGCATACTGTTCCTACCGCTGGCCATCTTAAGGAGCTAAAGGGCATCTCTATCACTATAATTGAACTATTTAAGATGGAAACATATTGCCTTGAAATTCTTTTCTGATTATTTTTATGCCTGTACATCCTGACCCTGTTTAGGCTGAAAATTCAATTGCGTCATTTTCATTAACTGTTAATTGTACAAAACCTCTGGTTTTGTTGTGATTGACTAGTGTCTTGTCCAAGGCTGTTTTCTGCCTCACACCGTAGCTTGCATGCCTTATTCTTTTTGGGATCCTGCTGTGGGTAATCAGCTTTCAATAAACAGATGGATAAATAAAGGCAAGATGTTATGTACATACTCTTTGGCCAAACAGTATAAAATGCATGCATTTTATGCTATTTTGCACCCCAATGTTATGTTGTTAACATTTTTTTAAATTTCAAAGAAATGTTCACTTCACTTTTGGGATGCATTGAGGAAGAGCAGTAACTGCCTTAAAGATCCAGGGGCTTAGATTCAAATCCCAACTCTGTCATTGTCTATGTGGGGTGTGCACACATTCACTTCATTATCTACATGGGCTCTCTCCAGGTATCCAGTTTATTCCTGCATCACAGATAAATACATAGTAAATAATTCTGAGCATACAATGGATCCGCTGGACAAATGTGACTGACCACTGTAGTGAACAAGCCTCCAGACCTCCAAGTCAATATAATAGAAAAAGTGTGCTCACAAAAATGGATCAACAACTCTATCAGTCTCGATTTTTTTAACATTTTCAAAATGTCACGATTTGGAGGATCATCATCTTTACTGCAAATACAGAAGCTCTGATGAAAAGATATGTTTTCATACATATTATTTGTAAATATCCATTCACACTGCTGCATGCTCCATTTTCTTACTGAAAATGCTAACAAAAAGAATCATTTTATAAAACTCTCTAGTTAAATAAGGTAAAAATAAATACTGAGACCAATGGGGTATTTTAGATAGGTATGTTATAATTTCTCTTCAAAATAAACTGAAGTAATCACATAGAGTTCAACAGTACAATTGTAGCCAGCAGCTGAAACAAGTGATTTAATTATGAAAAAGAAGAAGATCATCATCAATAATGAGCAGTCTGTCAACTTAGGTCTGATTATGAATTACTATTAAAAATTAATAGAGAAGTCTGCTGATGCATTCTTATGTGCAATTACCATTGTTTCTCACATCACATTAATTTAAAAAAAATTCCACCAGTTCAGCTAACCATATACATACTGTATTTATGTCCCTGTTAATAAAGATGGTTAAAAGATACAGCAATATAAATGTGATCTACTTTAAAATGTAGGAAAAGCAAAACTATACAGGTATACAGCTTTTTTTTTACTTTCAGAAAGAAATCTTTCCCCTTAAGCAAAAATGTTATTTCCGACTAGTATGTGCATCTGTACTGAAGAAATGAGAATATATGACAGGGTCAGCAGTTCTATTAGGTCCTCCATTCTGTGCCAGATAAAAAGTCTTCTTTAATTTATTAAAGCCAGGAATAACTCTGTGATGTTCAAACTAGAACACACCGATGCAGGAGGCCCTAGTCTTCATTCAGGCAATGAAAAGTCATCAGTTGGCCAAGATTCTCAATCCAATAAATAGGAATTTGAAAAATGGGAAAGATTAAAAGATCTTTCATACAAAGCTATTAAAAAACACAGTTAACAGCTAACTGGTTCCTGTAAATGTGCAGCAGTTTGGTTGACTTTAGATTAGACTTTACAAGATGGGGTGAGCAGGAAAGAAGCAGAGTTAGTTTTTTTTTTTTATTTGGAAAAATAATAGTTTCATGAACTTTAACAATTATAATATTTAGTTAAGACTGGCAGAACTACATATTTTTGCATGTATGCATTTATCTAATATGTTTTAAGAACTGATTGGTACTATCCATCTCATTATCAAACTCTGTGAATATATTTAGTCAAATCTCCACCTTTTACATATAAAACCACCATCAGTCTAGAACCAGATACTTCAACCGGTTTTTAAATAGTGAAGTGCCTGTATGGATCATCTATATATTTAGAACTGGCCAACCCGTGGCGTAGCATATGCCACATAATTATTTATTGATGGGTGAACACTTACTGAAAGACACAGTTGTCCAAATGGGGTGGGTTTGAGGATACGACTGTGAGTGAATGAAACGATGGAACTCTGGAGAGAGCAACATACAATTGTCCGTGACTGAAAACTGGTTTTGGCAGATACAGGCATATCTTTTTGAAAGTTTGGCCCTGTGCCTTATTTATTGTCATTGCAAAGGCCAATCTAATAGGAAATTGTCTGTGTGTAAAAGTAAAAGGCAAATTTGAATCTGATGGGGTCAGGGATATCTCGGAATTGAATGGTGATAGTAGCTGGAAGCATTTGGGACATTGCCACAATTACTGCCTCGCCACTATAAACTCCAGAAGTATTCATGTAGTCAGCGTATTGTTGAGTAGACTGTATGACTATGCTTCCGTGACTAAGAGCAACGCTCTGTCGTGCGTACCCCATGGTCTTAGAGTTGGTGGGTAAGGCTCTGTCGTGCGTACCCCATGTGCACTGCCTGCTCATGCCTCAAGCGCGAGGGTGGATGCGGGAGGAGGGTTAGAGTTGGCGGGCGGGGCTCTGTCTTGCGTGCGTATGTATCCCATGGTCGGGTGGATTATATATAGTAAAGCAGCCAGAACCGAAAAGAACAATGAAAAGTCAACGTGGCTCAGAGGTGCATGTGGACTGTAGCAGAGACGAAAGTGACTGAGGTAGTGTTTGGTGAGGTGTTGCGTGCGGGCACATGAGCAGGCAGTGTGCATGCCTCAAGAGCGAGGGTGAACGCGGGAGGAGGGTTAGAGTTGGCGGGCGGGGCTCTGTCGTGCGTATCCCATGGTCTTACAGTTGGCAGATAGAGGCATGTCTTTTTGAAAGTTTGGCCCTGTGCCTTATTAATTGTCATTGCAAAGGCTAATCTAACAGGAAATTGTCTGCATGTAAAAGTAAAAGGCAAATTTGAATCTGATAGGGTCAGGGAAATCCGGGGAATAAGGACAGTTTGTGAGGTAGCAGCTGCGATAGTTTTACACTCCAGTACATTGCGGTGAATGCTGGTAACAGTCAGGCGGGCGGGCAGGCGGGCAAGCCAACAAAAACACTATGCTCTTAGTATGGTATGAATCAGGTTTTTGTAGACAAAGGTTTTTCCTGTTCCTGCAGGACCATCCAAGAAGAAGCATGTTTGTCGCGGATGGGAATCGCTGTATGCAGCATGTAAAACAATTTGCGAGGGTGGACGCAGTCATGCGTATCCCATGATGCGGGAGGAGGGTTAGAGTTGGCGGGCGGGGCTCTGTCGTGCGTATCCCACGGTCTTAGAGTTGGTGGGCGGGGCTCTGTAAGATGGCGGGCGTGGCTCTGTCGTGCGTATCCCATGGTCTCTGTCTTGCGTGCTATGGTTGGCTGCTTAGTGAAATACAATATATTTGATCTTTTTTCACTGTTCCGTTATTTCACCGAGTAATAATTTCTGTTGGTTTGCGCTAATGCGATATTTTCTATCCTTTTTTGAGACTTTCGAATTTTTGTACTTCCATTACCTCTAACCTGCTCTGCATGTGTACCGCACCATTGTTTTTGAATTCTTTACGACATTCTACTTTGTCATCTACTCTTTATTTCCGGCCCCGGACATAGTTAAATCTTTTGGCACAAAGACTCACCCCATGGGACCAATGAATAATCAACAAATGAAAATTCAGCATTTAGTCGCATGGTTAATTGTTTTGTTTATTTAGCCATAATGGATCTTTGATTTTTAAGTAGCTTTACACATTTAATATAGCAAGTTTATTGTGTTATTTACCAGGGAGAGTACAGTACATCATATCCATAGCTTATGTTTTCAAATTTACACTATTTCTACATTATGCAACATACCAATAAAACATAAATAAGGAAAATAATATAAAAATTACTGTAGCACGCTATAACTACTGTGGCCCATAGGTGAAAGAATAGACCTACCCAAAGAGCATGACATCTGCCAAAAGAAACAGCAAAGACTAGTGATATATGAGAGGTCAACAAAATGAAATAGACAAAAAAAGAAAACAAAAACTAAACTGAACAAAAGTAGAACAATAGAGCACAAACTCTGACATATTATATTATATTGAACTGTACATTCACTTATTTATAGCAGGTTATACTGAACTGTAGATACAAAAAAGTGGAAGGGAGCAATATCTGTTTTATGCCAGCATTTTCCTCTTTGGAGTCATGCAAAAATTAGTCCTAGATGGAAATTCAGCCGATTATTCAATACACCTTTATTCATTTTTATTATGCTAATTTACAAATGCAAATTTTATCTAACCAAAAAATCCTGAACAACTTGCATTCCAGACAGAAATTAAACCAGGATGCCACAAGCCTGCTTGTATTGGATGGAAGTGTACATTTTACTGATACAGTACATCCGAGTTAATATCATCCCAAATAAGGATGCACCACTTTACATAACTTTTCAAATGCTTTTCCTGGTGAGGGTTACAATATTATCATGCCAAGCCAACTAAACTGTGTAGGGCAAAGTGTCATTACCCACTTTGCTTTGGTACCCAAGTCTTCTAATTAACCTGCCGGTGCTAGGCCCTCTTTGACTGATACTAACTTCAGTTGTTTGTTAGAGTACATTTCCCCAAAAAGGGCCTCTCTTATGGTTTCTGGGTTTCATCTCATAAGACAGATCACTAATAAAGAAATAAAATGTAGAGATGTCTCAGCATAGTATTGTTTACCTCACTTGGTTAGTAAAAAACAGACATAATTAAACTATTACTAGAACTGATGGAGAAAATTTTAAATCAGTTATCAGCCAAAGAAAAAAAGAAACCAATGATAAAATGTCCACTCCTTCATTTGTAATCCATTGCAAGGATTAGATCTGTGCTTTATACTGTACTGACTTTTTGTGTGGCCTTAACATCTTCTCTAAAACATTTCTTCTGTTGAATAGGGTGTAGTTTTTTTTTTTGTTCTTTATTTCGCCTTATACAATTTCTTGTATTAGGAATTTGTTAGTTTTCGCATACCCCATGGGGTCAGAGCGCAGGGTCAGCCATTGTACAGCGCCCCTGGAGCAATTGAAGGTTAAGGGCCTTGCTCAAGGGCCCAGCAGAGTAGGATCTCTTTTGGTAGTGACGGGGATTCGAACTGGCAACCTTCGGGATACCATAAGATAACATAGCGTCAAACTATAAGAGAGGAACACTGCCCATAATGAGCTGGACATAGGAAGCATATAACCCACTCTAGAAAAAGCACAACAAGGTAAGAGATACTGTACATAAAGAAAAATATTCATCTTGCTGAAAAGTTAAGTTGAGTGATCACCAGCTGCCTAGTGTGAAATGAATAGCCTTGACACACAAAAGAAACGTTTCGGGCAGTCACCCATATAGTTATTTCCTTTCTGCAGAAGGCAAAATTGAAGCAGAGTTGTGTACAGAATTGAGTCCAAGATGGAACTGAGTACAAGTGGAGGATGACTGGCTTTTAAAGCAGGTTGGCGGAAGTGACATCATCTGGGGCCAGAACTGGAAGCGATTGTGACAATGCTGGTTCTCCACGCTCCCATCTTGCTTTTTGGGTGCCCTTGAACCCTGCACTGTCAGTAATGTTACCGATGAGCTCGGCAGTGAGCCATAACAATGGAGCAAGGGGATGGTGTAATAGTGCAAAGTGCTTTTATTTAAAACAACAACAAAACAGTATCCAAATTAAATAAAGTGCAGTGCTTCAAATCGTTAAATAAATAATCCATAAAATAGGTGAACTAGTGAAGGTTAAAAACAGTAAATGAATCCTTTAAAATGAGATTTAAACAATGCTGGAAGCAGTCTCTTAAAAAAAACAAACCGGTGTCTTCTTTTATCTGGCCCCGCAGCAGAAGAGTCGCCCTCTCAGCAGCTGGCCTTCTGTCCACATACTGGTCTGGAGGCTTCCTGATCCCTGGCTTCGGTTGCACTCTCCAGAGCAGAAGGAAGAAGGAAGGACAGCTGCAGGTAGGGTGGCTCCCCTGTTGTGAAGCCTGGATAGGGAGAAGCAGGGGGGTCACCAGTTAAAGAATGCACCGGGCTTGTTTTTTTTTTTTTAAGAGACTGCTTTCAGCATTGTTTAAAACCTCATTTTAAATGAATGATTTTCTTTCTATGGTGTTTTAACCTCCACTCAGGATTATTTATTTATTTAATGATCTTTGATGCACTGCACTTCTTTATTTGGACATTTTGTTTTTTTTTATTGTTTTTAATGAAAGCACTTGACACCTTTTTACACCATCCTCTTGCTCCATTGTTGTGCCTCACTGCTGAGCTCATCTGTAACATTACCAACGGTGCAGGGTTTAAGGGCTTCTGGATGAACGATGGGAGCATGCAGCGAACCTACATAGTCACAGCAATGTTCTTGGGGGGCAGAACTGGAAAGTTACATTCTTAGAGCCTGAACCGGACGTGACATCATGGGCCGGAACTGGGAGTGACATTGTTGGAATCAGGCAGAATTTCTCGTGTCTGGTCTACAGAGATAAAAGAGAAAGTTTTACTTCACCCCGCCACCCACTGGCCTGGTATGGAATTACCTTCTTTTGGTCATTCCAGCTGCCTCCCATACGCACGTGTGTGACACTAGATAATTAATTTTCATATTAGCAAATAGGACCATTGTGTGTGAAACTTTAAAGACAAAGCGAAGAAGAATAAACACTTCCCAGTCTCCTAAATGTGAAAAAGGAAACTGACCTTGAAGAAATTAGGACAAATGATTACCTCCATATAAAGACAAACAGGAATTAGACAAACAAGTTTGTCCTGGAGTGACCAAGTCAGAGTCCAGATCTCAATCCTACTGAGAATCTGTGGTTGCACAAAAATAAGCGGCTCACTCACAATCCCCATGCAATCTGACCAAGCTTGAACAATTCTGCAAAGAAGAATGGGAAAAAATTACAGTGTTCAGATTTGCGAAGCTGATAAATATTCAGAGCCTTATTTAACAAACTGTAGAAAGCAGTATTTTTTCACCCCAATGCAAACTGAACTGATACATCTTCATCTGGAGTAGCTGCAGCTTCATTTACTCCAGTGGCATCCCATATTACTTTTCACTTTACCATGGACAGTAAGCTTAAAAGCTCTACACAGGATTCTTACTTATTTTTATCATTCATTGAAAAGGATTCATAACCACAGTTGCAGTTGAGGATGTGGACATCAAATCAAACATTTGTGTGAGGACTTAACGCCCCATGCAAGATTTTTTCATCTGTTAAACCATATCAAAATATATAGTAAAAATGAAATAAATTTACCTATGTGGGTCTTTTCTTGATTTCTTTGTTCAAAATTCCGAAATAAAACTAGTAACATTACAATTCTTATCTAATATTTAGTTTCCTATCAATTCTGTTTTGCCACCCCAAGGTAAAGACAGATTTTTTTTGTTTGAATGAAAGATCAGGAGATGAAACATAGTCATAAAAATCTCAATACCAAAAAAAAAATCAAAAAACTCAAATCTAACTCCAAGCATTAAACCAAAAAAGTTTACCAGGAAAGCATACACATGCACATGGGAGGCAGCTAAAGGGCTTGAAAGATGGTAATTCCATGCCGGACCAGGGGGTTTCTGTTAACCAGAAAAACAAGTAAGAATTAGCTAACAAGTCCTTTCAAATTGTTCAAATGCTGACCTTTATACCTTTGAGCTGGTGATGTCGTTAACAACAGCATAGCTACAGTACTATCAACAAAAGTTCCTCAAAATGGTGGTGCCCAAGAGAGATCAAAATAGGGTTATGTGAGAATGCAAAACGTTTTTTACATTATGAAAATGGGTCTAAAACAAACAAAAAAAAAGAATGTCATAAATAGATTCCTTATAAAGACAAAAAAGTATCATACAAAATTAAATGAAGCAACTGAATATAATAGATTCTTCTTAATGCAAACTCTGTTGTGCTTTTGCTTATTACTTAAATTTTATATCATAAAATTGCTACTTCTAGATATACAGTACACAAGGCAAAGTAAGCAATTTTGCCAACTTTTAATGAGCTAGAAAAAATAAGGGCCTATTTATTATGAAGTAATGTTTACTTCTATGATCCCCAAACATATTTAAATAGTTAGAGCCTTTTCAGGAGAGCAATCGGTGTAAGGGCAACCATAAATAAAAGTTGAACAGTGACTCCTTTACTGAACAATGTTAGACAGTGACTTACATGGAAAATAACTGTAGCATGGACCTCTGTAAAATATAATTACGAACATGTTAGTTCCATGTCAGTGCAACAAACCTACACTCAATTTACACTATTCTGCATGGTAAATGCAATTTAACTGTCACTCTGTTCAACCTACTAATGACTCAAGCTTTATATTTACTAGATGATGCATGAATAATATCTTTTATGGAAAAGTTTAGTAAATGTCAAAAAAGGAAAGAAATTTAAGATGCATGATCAAAACCTGGTATTACAAGATCACAGATAGAGTTCAAAGTCTGACTGGTGTGTTTCTGCTTCCAAGTGGAATTGTACACTGCTCAGAGTATATGTCCAGTTCAGAGGACACTTAAACTCTTTTTCCACTGTAAAACTGGCTCCAGAGAATTTTTTTTGCATAGACTGATATGTCTTATCGAAGAGAGTATGCTAATTAAACGGTACATTGCCATTGCCTACTTAACACCCTGTATATTTTAAGTAACCACAGCTGGATGCCTTTTATTTCCTTTTTCACATTTACTTTCACTTCTTTATTTATTCTGGCAACCTGTTCATGTCACACATTATCAGTGTTATCAATTCATTACTTTATTCTATTTTTTCAATAACAAAAAGACTGCTAGAACTGAAGAATTTCTGAAAATAATGAGATGCAAGTTTTTTTTTTCTCTGTAAATGCCTTTTATAAATTAATTTCCCAAATCTTTATGGTTCAGAAACTGAACCCAGTAATGGCATTGCTGAGCTTCTGCCAAGCATCAAAATAGATTCTTTACAGCCAAAAATGTCGTAATTGTGCCACACCAGTGAGTGAGTTCTGAACAGCCAGTCCAAGTCCACTGGTACTCACATTATTTAACATGGTCAGTTGTGATTACAGCTGTTTTGTGGTGTCAGTTCTCGTCTGTTTTACAATCAATCACATGCTCAGGTTTAAATTGTTTTCAATTGCATTACCCAGCTTTTCTTTACACTGTCAGTTATCCATGAGCTGCACAATCAGAATTCCAATTTTATGTGTTCACTCAGCGCTTGTTTTTCAGTGGTGTTATCCAAATTAAATTTTAGATTGGGGGCACTTAAAAAGAATATATTCAATAGTATAACAAGTATTGTTTGTTATGTGATATTTTTTATTTTTAGAACTTGTCAGAT
The DNA here is from genome assembly GCF_900747795.2 of Erpetoichthys calabaricus. NCBI lineage: Eukaryota > Metazoa > Chordata > Cladistia > Polypteriformes > Polypteridae > Erpetoichthys > Erpetoichthys calabaricus. The sequence goes on along the minus strand of NC_041399.2, from coordinate 181,704,047 downwards.
AATTGCTGTTGCATTCTGTTTTAATGGCCATATTTCTGTCAGAAGTGCAGAAATAACAGGATGAACTGTTCATTTAGAGACTGACGAAGAATACCCATCTTTGCAGGGGAAGTAAAGATGTAAATCTGGGTAGTGTCACCAGTTATGTTCACAATAGTATACCAACGTTGCAGAGGTACACACAGATATAAAATTTTACCATATATTAAACAATTTATGCAAATACCATGGAAGCACAACATACATCCATAGTAGCATGGTTGTATTGAAGAGCTACTGAAGAGCTAGGCTGTGTCATAGATAAATTATGAGACTACCTTTACACAGCATGATACAGATTTGTTTAACAATGTGCCCTTCTTAAACACCAGGTGTAATATTTTTATCTCTCTATTATAAAAAAAATCCTGGGAGGGAGACTAGGGAGACGAGACGTGATCTTCTTGGAAGACAATCTGACGTCCCGCGAGAAACACTTTAACAAGACAAGGCGAGACAAGGCAGTGAGCCAACATTTAAAACTAGTTCACAGACAACATACCAAGCAGTTGTTGGAATGCTTTTGGCAAACAGACATCATGTGCTCCCAACTCTTAAAACAACGACAAGCGACAAGCAGAACATGCAGCTTGCCAGCAGCAGGAAGCCAACAGATGATCCGAATGCACCTCCTTAGCGTGCGTTCAGCCCACCTTCACAACACGAGCAGCAGAGATGCGAAGTGGCAAAAGAACAGCTGCTGTACAGGTTTTGAAATGATCGACACAAAGCGTGAAAAGCAGAAAACGCAGCTCGCCAGCAGCAACAAGCCAGCAGATGATCCGTCTACAACTCCTTAGCATGTGTTCAGCCCCCCCTTCACAAAGCGAACAGCAGAGACACAAAGTGGCAAAAGGACAGCTGCTGTACAGGCTTTTAAATGATTGACATGCAGCGAGACAAAAAGAACACACAATTCACCAGCAGCAGCAGCAGCAGAAAGACAGCAGATGATCCGACGGCATCTCCTTAGTGTGCGTTCAGCCGCCCCCCCTTTACAACACGAGCAGCGTTATATGTCCTGCGAGAAAGATTTAACCACACCCGGGGCCAGAAATAAAGGACAAGTATTGTTTTTACAAAAGTTTTAAAGTAAAAGTGAAAATAATGCATATGTAACAATTCCCATGAAAATAACAATCTCTTTAAATTGTATATCCGGTAAACCAAATCCGGGGGTGGGCAAGCATAGCGAGCAGGGGGTGGAGCCCCCTAGTTATATAAATAATCATCTACTTTTTACAGAGTTTATAATACTATTTGAGATAAACATTGTATATATGCTAAACCTGTTCTTTAAAAAAATTATAAAGCATTGTTTGTCTTCTAGCCTTTCATTTACAACACTAGAAGAATTTGGATGAGAACAGGCCATTCAGCCCAGCACACTCATTTGAAGGTCTCTAAAGTCCACACTACTTAGTAATTTATTCCTTGTGTCTTTTGTGACTGAAAGAGGCACATAGTGTTAGAAATAACTGAAAAGAAAGCCAAAGCCACATTTTTTCAGATATACTAAACATTTATCCAGTGGTATGATTTTATGTTTATTTCCTTATATTTAGGAAGATAATCATTTTATACTCTTTTGTAATTTCAGTTATCAATTAGTAGTGTAATTTGTGTGTCTTTTCAGCTCCTAAGAATATTTTATTTATATATATATATATATATATATATATATATATATATCTTCATGTTTTCAAAGATTTTGACTTTACTAATGAAATCCCATTGATTAGTTGACCGCTCATTTCACTCTTGTAAACTCTAAATGCTTACAATCCAGCTACAACAAAGTTGTACCTTCCTTAATGTACTGTATGCTTGTTGTTTATAATGCATGAATTTAGAAATTGTGGAGAACATCTGAAATAGGTCTCTGTGAATTTACCTGATTCAAATAATATGTGTAGTTTTTTGTATGTCTGAAAGGAAAAGTGCAATATTTATATCAGTGTTCCACCTTGGAGAGTTTTTTTCATTATAGATTCGGAGAAATCTACATAGCTTAAATGATGGCAAAGCACATATGGCAAAACTCAGACCCTGAAGTCATTTGCTAACCTGCTTAGTTCTGAACAGAGTCAAGTGAGCTTGCTGAAGCCTATCCCAGCTAGCGTAGGGTGCCAGGCAGGAATAAACCCTGGACAGGGTGCTAGTCCAATGCAGAGGCCCTGAAAGTGTATCAATTTATTGCAAGCCACACTTACACACATACACACACATGCACACACACACACAGGGCTTTGGAATGGAGTAGAAAATTAGATTCAATTCGGAAAAGCCACGTACAACTCAGAAGACACTCAAAGAAGAGTCCAAGCACTGTAATTCAGCACTGCTACCTGCTGTAAAATCATGACGACTTACTTTTCAACTAGCAAAGGTAACTGCTCTAAAATATCATTTAACTACATTCTGATTATATATATTTATTTTTAATGAAATCTAATTATCTGTTTAAATTTGGAGTTAACATCAGTGGTGAACCGAAGTGGACACAACACATTTCAGCTCTTGTCAGAAAGTCCCACTATGGAAAAAGTATATAGGGGTCCATGGCAGTGTTAGTTATTAAAGGTTTGCTCTTGGTTAGGCGCAGGTGTGCACAGCAGAGTGGTGGAACAGTCCCAGTGTGTTGATGTGCGAATTGGGGAAGTATGCATTCACATGCAGGCGTGTGCGGTTCAGCCCACCTTCCTTATTAATACTCTACTGTTTATAATTACGGCACAAAGGACAACGAGAATAAAAGGAGCCTGAGCAGAATAGAGACAGCAGAGCAGAAAAAAAGAAATAACACGAAAGTAAAAAAAAGCAAAAGAAAGGCTGTAATGTTAAAGGAAAGTTCAAATGTCAGGATTGTGGCTGAGCTGGTGCTGCCGCAGACAGTAGACAGGTGTGGCCCCGAGTGGAGCAGTGATACTTCGGGGTATGGTTGTTGCTGCTGAGCATCCCATGATGGCAGGGGCAACCAAGAACTGTGAGAGATTCTCACAAAAGCCAAGGGTCAGCAGTGGGAGAAGGGAACGCGCTCAATGTAATGCCAGCTGCGGGTTACCCATGCATCATACCCACCAGTACCTCAACTTCTTCATACTTCTGAAAGTAGCTTGCATTTCTCCATCCGTTCTGACTAACTGCACAATAAAGTCCTTCCTCATTGACCGCATCACGGCCTGGTATAGCCTCTGTTTGCACAAGAGAGTGTGGTGAAGACGGCAAAGAATATTACTGGCATCCAGCTGCTTTGTATTCAGAACATTCATAAACAGTATAATTAAAGACTTTTGCCACCCTGCACATTTGCATTCTCACTCATTCCATCTGGCATATGACAGGACCATTAGGACTCACACCAGTAGGTTCAGGGACAGTTTATATCCAAATATCATAGGGTTACTTAACAGCAAGTAATAATTACAAATAATACAAGAAATATTTTAACCTAAAATATCGGTGAATATTTGTACTGTATGTATGTGTGGGTATGTATATTCAACCTGTCGGGGTCGTTGTGTGCCATAAGTGGGAACTTCCTGGAAGAGCTCTGGATGACTAATCCTGAGATACTAGAAGCAGTCCTGGGTCCAGTTTAAAAGAAGCCTTAGCCTCAACTCGGCAGTCAGAGTTGGGAAACATTGGGTTACATTCAACTCAAGGCAAAAGGAGGAAGAGAATCTCTTTGTTTTGAGTATTTAATTAGAAAAGTGTTGGTTGCAAATAAAAACCTTTAATTTGAACCTGGAATTGTTTTGGGTAAAACTGTGTCTGTGGTTTTGGTTCAATGGCAACCCCTTGTTTTACAATATATGCACATTATATGCATACATATATATTATGCATGCTATTTATACTTATGTGTATGTGTTTTTGTTGGAATTGCATTACTGTCAACTGTTTTAAGGAGACATGAAAGAATAATTTATTTTATACTATGTACTTTATACTCATGACAGTAAAATATATCCTGAACTTGAGAAATTTGACATTCAGCACACTGCAAAAATCTGCTTCACTGAAATCCTGGATAGTAAGTGAAAGTTTATTAGAGATATCAGCTCATTTTTTTAACTTTTATTATCATTACAGGAAACTGAGTTCTTATGACTTCACAGCCTCTTTTATATTAAAATGTGATTTTTTAAGTCCGTTGTGTATTTAGAAATTTAAATCAATGATCTGATCTGCTTAAAAAATTATTGTGTATTTTTTGCTTGGCAGTCGGAAACTACATCCAGTTCTCAGGATTGGACAGTAGTCTCTCTGTGTAACATTATCTGTCATCTCCGGAAAGGATAGTCTTCGCTCAGTGAATGCTACAATCACAATGGTTGCATAAAAAGGAAATGAATGCATTATTTTTTCTGTAATGCCCATTGGATTGTTTCAGCTATTTTTTTGAGTGGCAAAGGTCAAGTTCCTAAGCACCAGCCAGAAACATTGTCAAAACATAGACAGAGACTGCAACCAGCATATCACGCACAAAAATAAAGAATCAGAACTCAGTGTCAGGTTCAAGCACACATCAAAATCATGATGAAAGAGAAACCTTTATGGGGTGAAACCAAACATGAAAGAAGGACTTGAAAGGTTCTGAACCAGGAATTTTAAATGAAAATAAGAAATTTGCATGGGGAATGTCAGGATTCAAATACCAGGAAGGTGAACTGTGCAACAAAAAATAGATTTGACCCATACTGTTTGTAGACTTCTGCAACTTGCACAGAAAAAAGAGAAAAGACTGCCCATTGTCAACTGCAAAATAAACAGGACCTGGTGGCTGGTAGTTTCTTATATTCAGCAGCTGTGAAGGCTAAAATAAAAAGCCCCTGGGAAATGGCTTGGCCAGTTTAACAGGGCTGTACTACTGATTTTCAGAAAAGCAAATGTGACTAGAGTGATGCCATTTTAAACATAAACACTATAAAACAAAAAAAAACACAGCTACGGCTTAGAAACAAATACAATCATATTCTTTCCAACACCTTCAAGGGGATATAAAAGAACAAAAGAATAAAATATTTTGCTCACTGCAATTAAAAAAATATATATTTTAACAACAAGAAATGTCAAAGCACCAGCAATAGTTCTTCATTATCATTTTGAACTGATGACATTATATCTGTAAAGTGACTCCAGAGCCTATGACTGTGCATGGCAGTGACACTGCATGGCCACACTTACCTGCTAGGCATTAACTGTGTCTTTGAAGCACAAGGCCACGAATGACAACACACAACAGAAAGAAAGAAACTAGACAAAAGCCTCCATCAAGGAGAAACTCCAACCCAGTTGTGATAAGGCAGATCTACTTAAAGAAATGCTAAACCAAAATGATATTTTTTTATATGTTACTTAACCCGTGTGGTTTGTAGTGATAGAAAAGATAAAAGTTTAATCTCACATTTTAATGGAGAACGAATATTACAGCTATAGATAGAATGAGCACCTATGGAGATCAACACTGAATTGTGGCAAACAACATCAACTATATCAATGAAAAAAATCTCACGCTACTTATGTTGTATTATTCAAAGGTCAAGCCATCCAGTCGTATGCGCACAACATGGAAAATACATTGTTTGCTAAAATATTGTCAAATAAATACTTCCAGAAAACAAGAGCAGGGCACGAACAGGAAACATGTTCATTTTTGAATTGAAGGCAGGGATTTTAACCAATGAATGAGTTGAAAGGTAAGAATTAACTTTGTTAAAGTTCACACATAGCAACCAGGTATTAATTTGGTTATGGGTTTCACCTTGCAGCCCCATGTATGCTCAAAGTTGGCACCTGAAAACTCTGTTAAGATTTAAATCGTTTTGTTTTTCTTTTTTAATTCTACAGTTTTTTTTTTTTACAGTTTACCATTGGTACCATTTTGAACTCCTACTTAGGCAAAGCTGCATATAATTTCATGACATCAATGGTATCAACTTTCGTAGTACATTCTCTTTTCTTTTTTTCAAAGTGATGACATGTAAATTGTGATTTGCTTTGCTTTTTGAACGATGCAATTATGTGTTTGGTCCAATAGTGTTTTGGATCTTTGTCTTTTTAATGACTCGTGATTTGCTTTGCTGTTGTGATTGTGTTACATTACCAATTATTAATGTTTTATTTTAAAAGGCTATGTTGAGATTTATATGGCTACTATAGTTTTGTGGCTGCTTAATTAATTTCTAGCATTAGTTTTATGTTTCAGTGTCGCTTTAATATAGCTATAATATGTATTTGTGTCTTTTCCCGACACCATTGTTTATAATTGGTACCGCCATTTTATTACAGTTTTGACCATGTATAAAGATTAGTGAGTGCACTTCCTGGTTGTCTGTGATTACACACAGATATTCACAGGATTAGCAAGTGTTTTTGTTTAAAAGATAGAATTGTCAGCTCTGGGTGTTTTATGAAAGATCCACTTGACTTTCTGGTAGTAAACTTGGCTTGAATTTTAACATAACTTCTTCTTCTGGTCCTCATTCAAAAATCTCCATTCTGCTAATCAGAACATTTGCCTCTTGGTTTTGTTTATCTTTTAATGAGTCTGATCTTGCCTGTCTGACTTCATTCCTGGATCTTCCAAATGAAACAAGAAAATCTTTTCTCTGTCTCTAGCTTTCTTAACAAAAAATGATTTCTCTCATCATCACACCAGGCCTACATTAATGGGAGAATGGAAAATTGGCTACCCTTGACAATAAATCACTTGGACATCATGACACACTGGCTTTCTTAGATTCCAGAAGAGAAAGGAAGACAATAAAAGAAAAACATGACAGATGGGACACCATCAATCAGTGCCGTCATTCACAGTGGACCAATCTTGGCTTTCCGGTAAAATGGACATCATAGTTTTGTACTTTGGGTAAAAAAACAGCAACAGTTATTTTATTTGATATATTACTTGAAAATGTTTTCATTTGTAGAATAAATTATTTTGTTTAGTAATTGATTTTTGAAATTAAATTGTCTAATATTGTAGTCTGACAGTTGTAAGTGTGAGTGGGCCACTTAAAACATTAACAAACAGTGGTGTCTTTCCTCTTTAAAATATGATATACTGAAATATTACACAAATAAATGTATAATGTATAATAAATACAACTCTTTAGGTGATAAATAAAATTTGACAATTATTGTTAAAGAAATGATGGAATTGTGATGATTTTATTAAGACCGTTGCAGCCAAAGACTAACATTAACCGAATTTGATAGCAATGAAACACGTGAATGCAATTTGTCCAGATTATTGAGGATCTGTCTCCCTTCAAAAAAGATAAATGTTCATTTGTAATCCCTTTATGTTCACAACTGGAGACAAATACACTTGCCATAAGTAATTTCCAAATCTGTTTCCTAATCCAAACATCTTTCTCACTTTAAATAATTGTACTTCAGGGTATAATAATATCCCGCTGATATCAATTGGAATAAAGAATGGAGATATGAACATACAGTATCTTCAAAAATGGTCTATGAATTTCTGTCGTTGCTGTAAGTGCTCCATAAATTATTACTTCAAAGTGTAGATTGTGTCACAAAATGTAGTTGTTTAATAATGGTGTCATTATTTTAAATGCATAGTGGACAATGTGATGTGAAAGAGAAATGAAAAAAGGAACTTATTTTATGTAACTTTATTTTGCTGTTTAAAACTGGTCTTTTTTAGACTACCATTTTAATAAGTGAACCAAAACAAACATGATTAAAACAGACACAAGAGATATATTGTTCATTTGAAGGCTATGCATTTATTAGCAAGGGTGGGAACAAAAAGTTGCCAAATGGAAAACACAGCAGGACAGCATATCCATAAAAATCAGCAGATGGTTACACTGAGAAAGTTCTGTGTAAGAAATAATTATTTATGACAGTGAAAGACAGTGAAAAAAGAACAGTGCTCTTAAATGCCTTTGGGAAATTATGGTAAACTGCGAGCAAACATAAATAGCAAAGACATTGAAAGGCAACAATACTGATATATTGAATATGGGAAAAGAATTAAGCATTATAAACAAGAAAAAAAGTGTTCTTTTCTTGCCTTCAATAATAGGCATTTTTAAAAAGTTCTTTGACATGTATGGAGAGAATTTTCAACCGCACCACTGGGGATTCCAAACTTCACTTTTCGAAATGTCAGTATATTACCTTTTAAAACTGTACTGTATCGTATCATTTTAAAAACTCCCATGGAGTGAGGTATGCATTATCCAAAAACTAAAGTTCAGCCATTTTTCTTACTTTGATGTAGGTCTAGGAAGGATATTTGTGAAAAGATTATCTCCTGTTTTATTTATAATTGTTTAAAGTATGACTACTGTAATCATTTAAGTTTGTTAAGATGTCATAAGTTATACACTATACTTTTATACCATAGTCAATAATTGGCCAAGTCAAAAATAAGTTAGTAAGCAGGTTGTTTTAGATGTATTTAATTAGTTTTTAAAAGGTCCTGCCTTTACCTAAAAGGAAGTTACAAAATTAATAATTAAAAGAGTAACAGCAAATGTATTCAAAGCTTCGCACATTCGCGCCAGTCTTATAATTCACCGTAAGATGCTGAATTAAATATTTATTGACAAATATTATGTTCTCTTACATAGGAGCTCACCTAGCCATTTCTCAGACAAGCTTGCAGAAGACTAGAAACAGAAGCGACAAAGCCATCTTTGTATCATGTTGTTGCCTGATGCAGTACAAGGTTTCACCACAGCCTACTAGTCCCGGCTATGAAACACTTTTGTTTCATCAATTATTGTGTTAGAGGGTCTCCACTGCTAAGTTGTAAAATCTGATTAACTGTTTTTATATAGCTTTGGTGTAATATTATGATTTTGTTTTTTTCATGTTATTTTTTGGGATCCAAGATGGCCACAGTGTTGTGAATGATCAACACTAAATGCATTGACGTGTATTAGCCCAAATGTCACAACTAGCAGACATGTAAAAATATACAAATAAAAACTACTGAGGAACCACTGCTTTGCGATTTTTTTTATAGTACAGCAAGAAAACCAAAATGGTTCAGTACTTAGAGAAAAGGAACACCAACAGATGCTAACAGTAAAATAAAAATGGAAACCACAGCACAAGTTTGTCCAGTTTATTTTCTCCAAGAACATTTTGATCTAGAATCTTGGCTGCTAAATTATCATATTTTTTTAAATACAAAAATTTCTTGTGCCATTTTAAATGTTACTTCTGTTTATTAAATCAGGTGTTTCCTAAACTACCATATATACTTGCATTTACATTCTCCCACGGATAAGTCAGGGTTTGATTTTACTGTATAATTTCTGGTACTTTATAATGTTGGTCGTATACGTCGATTGCGGAAAACTGATGTTATTGGTCCAAGAGATTACGATATGCTAACGCCCACCTGAGAGAGTTGTGCCTACATGACCACATGGTAATACCTGAACTATTCCGAAGCGACGTTTGCAGTGTTTATAGAGTTTTTGTATGCTCTCATCCTCATACACCTTTATCATAAGAGCATCCTTTATCTACGATGGAGTGTTCGATCAAAAGAAAATATGAAGCTAGTTTTAAATTAAAAGTCTTGAAGTGGCAAAAGAAATTGGTAACTGCACTGCTGCAACAAAATTTGATGTGTCTGAGAAACTGGTGCAAGATTGGAGGAAGCAAGAAGATTTAAAAAGACAAATCTGTGTTGTGTTTTTGAATGGGCGTACAAGTCAGGGTCTGATTTTACGATTGATTTTTTGGGTTTCAAGACCCGACTTATATATATAGTACTTTAGAAGGAGTCAATACCAGTCATATACTGTAGACCCTTGTTTATTAGTTTATGTCTGCATATTCACATATAGGTTGTAACAATAAGGAATTTCAGGCAGAGGAAAGAGTTGGGGTGCCACCTTGGCAACACCCCATTTAGTGATGTTAAAAGAAAATGGTGAAAAAATAAGAAATCGTAAGGTGCCAAAGTACTGTAATGGGTACTGCCAGTTATACATATAAGTGAAAAAGAGGGCTTCTGATCAGGAGCTTTGACTCTACCAGATGCAGATCCCTTCTAGTTGTACTCACCACTCTATGGTGCAGTCCTGGTAGAGGCTAAAATTCCTGGGCTAGAGTGGAGGTTATGTCGGTTGTCTTCTGGAGGTCATCCCTAAGACATGCAGAAAAGGGAGATTGAATTAACAACTTAAATCATAGCACCACCTCAATCTTCAGCATTTTATACTGTATATATAAAGGACAGTAAGCTTCTCTTGCATAAGGTACATTACATTTCTCGTGTGACTAATTTTCCCTAATAAAAAGTCCTCATTAATAAACCAAATTGGTTCATTTGTCAAGATCTTCCATTTTCCATTAACATTTTAGTATATTCATTGCCATAAAAATCCATTTTTAATGTCAGTTGTAATTCTCACTGGTGCTAATAAACAGTAGATACCACAACATAGGTAGTTTGCGGTCTAATATTTCTCTTTTGTGGAGGAACAGGTCTAAAAGTGCTAATGGCATATTGAGCTGAAGGAGTGGAATAAATTGTTAATGTAATGACCTGAATTGCTTTGACTTCACCTCATGATTATATGAACCCTTTGGAGGCGATGATTCTTATTAAATAAACCTCAATCAGGATGGAATAGTTGACTACTGTAGTAAATAATTGATTGTGTCATAATTTGTGTCTGACAGTGCCTTCTCCCTGTCAGCCACAATTACTGTTCAATGGTAACAGCCATTATTCTGCAGTTACATCATGCCATTTTAGTTCTAATTAGAAACGTATTTACATGAGCTCCTAAAATGAATTTTTAACTTTATTATTTTTAATCCATGGTAGTTCCTAAGCTTTTCAATGTCTTTATTGTTTTCGTGTTTCATGGATCGTTTGCCTAAATCATTCAGTATCAAATTTTGTTTTATACTAGTGCTATTGTTTAATACCTATGTGTCTTTTATTTATTTATTTATTTATTTTTTGTTTAAACCTCACTTTATCCTCTCTATGATCTTCTTACTAAGTTTTTTTGACTGATACATGTGCCCATGTTTTTCTTATAAGTCCAGCCTTTTTACCTTTCATACTCATATTGTAAAACTAAGATCTTCCTTCATAGTCAAGTCAAGTCAAGTCAACTTTATTTATAAAGCACTTTACATACAACAGCTGCTGACCAAAGTGCTGAACATAGGCTAAAATAAATTTTAAACAAAAACAAAATAATAAATAAGTAAATAAAATACAATAAATAAAACTAATTAAAACATAGTAAAAACAACTAAACAGAGTTAAAACAGAGTAACATCAACTGCTCACACAGGATCAAACGTCAAACCAAAAAGGTAAGTCTTAAGAGCAGACTTAAAAATGGGCAGTGAGGAGGCCTGTCTAACGTGGATCGACAGTGAATTCCAGAGCCTTGGAGCCACAACAGAAAAAGCCCTATCCCCCCTGAGCTTTCGCTGAGTCCTAGGCACATCCAGAAGCAGCTGACCAGCTGATCTGAGTGAGCGGGAAGGAGAGTGCATATGCAGCAGCTCAGCGAGGTAGGGCGGAGCAAGCCCATTTAAGGACTTAAAAACAAATAAAAGAATCTTAAAATGAACTCTAAGCTGAACAGGCAGCCAGTGCAGTGAGGATAACACAGGTGTAATGTGCTCATTCTTTCGCGTGCCAGTTAAAAGGCGTGCAGCAGCATTTTGCACCAGCTGTAGCCGAGACAGGGTGGACTGGCTAACACCAACATACAACGAATTTCAATAGTCCAACCGGGTTGTAATGAAGGCGTAGATTACTGTTGTAAATTGATCTTTAGAAAGAATGTTTTTTATCTTCGCCAAATGTCTTAGCTGAAAAAAAACAGATTTCACCACCGCACTGATCTGACCGTCCAGTCTAAAATCCTCATCTATCCCAAAACCCAAATTTGTAATAACAGGTGTACCATATTGTGCAAGGGGACCCAAATCCACAGGAGCAGAAGTAGAAATAGACCCACTGGTGCCCCCAGGACCAAAAACTATAACCTCAGTCTTATTTTCATTAAAATTTAAGGAGTTCACTGCCATCCAAGCTTTCACCTCTTCTAGGCACATAACCAAAGTTTGTATGGAGTAAGCATCCTTGCGTTTGAGGGGTACATAAACCTGAGTATTGTCTGCATAACAATGGAAAGCAATTTTATGCTTTCTAAGAATAGAGCCAAGAGGCAGGAGATACAAAGAAAATAGCAGAGGACCAAGTATGGAGCCTTGCGGAACCCCACATGATAGTGAAGCAGAGGAGGATCTAAATTCATCTAGCCTCACTGAAAAAGTTCTTTGAGTCAAGTACGATTTAAACCACGCCAAGGCAGTACCACGAATGCCCACAAAGTGCCCCAGACGAGATAATAAAATACTATGATCTATAGTATCAAAAGCAGCTGTTAAATCGAACAGAACTAAAATCACATAATCCTCTGAGTCTGTTGCCAAAAGGATGTCATTAAAAACCTTCAGTAATGCGGTTTCAGTACTGTGAAGCGGCTTAAAACCAGATTGAAACACTTCGAGCACATCACTTTCATCTAAAAAGGCTTTCAATTGAATATACACACTTCTCTCCAAAATTTTGGACAGAAATGGAAGCTTGGAAATCAGTCTAAAATTGAATAGCACAGTGGGATCTAGACTTGGTTTTTTGATCAATGGCTGCACTATGGCATGTTTAAACAAATTAGGAACTACGCCTGAGGAAAGGCTGCTATTGATAATAAAGTGTCACCAGCTATGATTGCTGTCGTATACTGACAATTATGCTAATGCAAGTTATGAAGCCAAACTAAAGTAAAATTAAAGAACATGTATGGATTAAGAACCAACTTAGGATGTTGTCCGTTCTCAGATGCCTGAAAAACATTGACGTCGCTGTCTTCATTCAGTTGACAGCCTGTGCGACTGTACATTCCAAGTGCAACTATGCTGGAAGCCTGTAATCGATTGAGCCATACTGAATACAATGTGTGCGCCAGCTTACTTCAATGCATACACAACCAAACCGATTGAACTGTACTAAAGCAAAATCCATGTGTGCACATGCAAACTGATAAAGCTAAAAGCTAAAGCTACGCTGAAACCAAAACATACATCAGCATTTCAATACAGCCACACTAAAAACATATTTTTTTTCCTAAATGGTGCCTCATATAAAATAGAAACCTGCCCATTTAAAAAAAAACTTTTACTAATGACATTCTCCGACACAGGCTCACTACCAGGGCTGTTATCTTCCTCCCCTCTATTCAAATCAGATCTGATAAAAAAAAAACTTTAAGCAAAAATTGTGATTCATTCCCTACCTAAACACAAAACTAAACACACTCCAGTCTTGTCCATGAAGCTTATGCAGATGGAGAGAGAGAGAGATCTCTCAGCAGCACTACAGAGGACGCTCCACCTGCAAGATTTATATTTAGTGCTTGAAGAGGGTACACTATGCTGGCACCTCTTTCGATTTCCACTTAAAGTACTTGTAACATTTATTAGTGTACCAGAGGCATTCAAAGTTTTAGCCCCCACCCCCACTCTTGAAGTGGCATTGTATCTCAACTGTCGAAGCTTCACGGAGGACCCCTGGCTTGGCTCATACATAATTTAATAGAAGTACGAGGAACAGCAAGACACCAACTAAAAAGAGTTCTTCCAGTAATTGGTTCCACATTAAGCATTGTATTTATCACATTTGAATGCTGATGTAGCACCAAAATATTAATATTCACTCTTTTTGTGGCTCTTAACAGAGTCTCCAATACTTTACAAGTTTCCATACCTTGCACTTCTGGCAGACTGGTACATATATTTCTTTTCATAGCATCTTGGGGGTCTTCCTTTACCAAGAAAGACACAGTTGTGAAACACATGGAGTTAAATATATTTGATTTTAGTAATGGATGTACATTTGAGAAATCGTACGATCCACAAAGGACCTAATAACAGTTTTCACCTAGCAAATAGTCATTTAAATGTAGCATGGTCTGAACTGGTTGTCCAGAACTGCCCAGAAACATAGCATATCAGGATAAGGCAGGTTTGATGGATGGATGCATGGACAGATTATTTACTTTAATTTAGTATTTATCTAAATGCAAAGCAGCAAAACAGTGACTACATTAAATTTTTAAAATTATAACAACATATTCTCTGTCACGGGTATTGTTTTACACATTATAGTACATAACTGAGATCACAAAAAAAATACAGTCCAGAGCAAATGGTTGTTATGGAAAATGTTTAGAGGGTGTCTGCATTTCCTTTTAATTATTTCATACAGTATATTTAAATGTCAATGTCAATTTATTTTATGGCACCTTCAAATAAGCAAAGTGCTGTAGACTACAATAAAACAAAAACAATCTAAAAATACTAATTAAAAGTAAATAATAGTATATATAGTGATATACAGTAACTTTTTAGATAAATAGGTAAACCTACGTGGACACTTTTTTCTAACGTGGTTAAGCAGCAAAACACACATTAAACTGAGTAATAAGAAAATCACCATTAAAGTTCTTATCTCTGAATTTCATTCATAGGTGCTATAAAATGTATTTGCGATGAAAAGCTCTAAACAAGAAAAAAGAGCTCTGCAGTATTCTTAATATACAATAGGTTAGCAAATTTGTCATCAGACTTTATCAGAACCAGCATGTGACATTTATATTTTTATATTACTGGAAACACTTGCAGGAATGTCATACGCTTTACAAATCGCCCTCAGTACTGTGCACAGATAAGATTTCTTTTAAGATTTTCTTTCTGTTTTGGAAAAAATTACTTCCAGATGTAATGATAGGTAGAAAAAATACTTTAATTCCTCTGTGGGGTTATAACAATTTGAATGTAGACAGAATGAAATGAAAACAGGAATGAATTAAATTTAAAAAAGTATAAATCAAAAACATAACCGTCAAATCATCTCTACTAAAGTTACATTATCTCCTAGAATTACCTGTATTGGTCAGCTGCTGACCCTAGTAGAATTATTTTTCCTTGGCTTGTTAATCATGAGAAAGGAGAAAACTCTAAACTGGACAGTAATCCATCACTGGGGACACTTCTATTGTTCATGTTCTTATTCACATGTACCAGGTCACTTTGGAGTTACCAATTAACATAAAAAGGATATTTTTGGGAAGTTAGAGTTAACTAAATTACAGAAAACCCAAGGAGAAACATGTGAACTACTGCTACTGTCCCAGGAACTGAACTCAGATTGCAAAGCCAACCACTGTGCCTGTGTGGTCCTCACTCTTTTAATCCTTTACAGTTAAATCAAAATGAAATTATGGTATAGTCATAAATGTCTTGGCCACTTATTATATATGAACCAATTTTCACCCACCTTGACACATCAAAAGCTTCAGTGTAAATATAAGTCATATAAGTATGCAGCCATGGAAGTAAAGCCTCTTATAATACAGAGGCACACCTTGAAGAGCTAAAACTACCTATTTGCAACTGTAGTCACAATAATTCAAGAATCTATTTAGAGCTAAAAATAACTTAAGTCGGCCACCTCCTGCTCCTGATCAATTTGCTCCAGCTTCAAAAGTGAGATGCTGTATAATGGATTCCTTGGCCTTTATAGGAAAAAGGTGACTGTTTTATTTTATTTTATTTTAATTAAAGGATACTGCATTTAAATGAAAAATGTAACTGCCAAACTGATTCTGTTTTCTGAATTTGTTAAACTAATGATTGCTAAAATTAGGACTCTTAAAGGTTAACATAATTTGTTTCATGTACGCTCTCTCTCTCTCTCTCTCTCTGCAGATTTCTTGATCCATTAATGAATAATACTTTTTTTTCCTGTAATGCCTATCTGCTTGTCCAGCTCAAGGGCCTCCTATGTGGATGTGAACAACACTGGAACACTTCAAGTAACAGTCCTGCTTCCTTTTCCCTTTACCCTGTACACCTCGGACTATGAATATAACACCAGGTCATGTCACTTGCACTCTCAGATGAATATGCATTAATACGGTGTATTGGCAAGGGGATTGTGAGAGAGTATAGGAGTCAGGTGGAGAACTTTACTTCTTGGAGCAAAGAGAATTGTCTGCAACTTAACATCATGAAAACCAAAGGTTATTGGCTTTCACCACACCAAAGAGCCACCATGCCCAGTCATTACACAGGGAGTGGAAGTGTTACACTGCTACAAGTACACTGCTACAAGTACTTGGGGTACAAGTCAATGACAGGATTGGCTGGTCTAGTAACACAGAGCAGCTATATAAGAAAGGAAAGAAATTTCATTTTAGGAGTTGTTCTATAATGTGGTTAATGACGTCCTTAACTGTGATGACCAGCACAGTTTTATATGCTGTAGTGTGCTGGGCTGGTAATATCTCTCCAAGTGAGGCCCACTGAATCAACAAGGGATTGAGAAGGAAGTTGTGACAGGTACTTGGGTTGGGGAAATGAAGACAAAATTGGTGGCCATTTTGAACAATGCTGCACATCCTCTTTCTGACACACTATCATTGAGTACTTTTATACAACGAATTATTCATTAGAAGTATATCAACAGCAATATGCCTTCATAGTGTCTCACTTTAACTGCTCTCTTAGTATAAAACAAGTAAGAAGTTTTCTTTTTTTCGTGCTTTGTATTTATACAGAGATGGGTATTATGAGTTACATTTACTCCATTACATTTACTTGAGTAATTTTTAAAAAAAATTGTACTTCTAAGAGTAGTTTTACTGCACCATACTTTTTACTTTTACTTAAGTACATTTGTGAAGAAGAAACGCTACTCTTACTCCGCTACATTGGGCAACACTCAAATCATTACTTTTTTTCCATTATATATGCTATATTTTTGCCAGAGAGAAGCTGCCAGTGGATCTACTGCATGACTGTTTCACCAATCAGATGTAGCAACAATAATCACAAGACTCCGCTTCACCAATCAGACGTATCAACAATAATCACATGGTTCCATTTCACAAATCAGACATAGCAGTCACATGACCACACACAAATTGTGGTGGCATAGCTGCACAAACTCCTCACAGACAGCAGACAGGGAAAGAAAGAATACATGAAAAATGAGAGCCAACTCCTGCTGAAGCTTAACCATCGCTTCACTGAGTGAAGAACAAGCAGGTTTTAACCAAACTTGCACAGACACAGACAGTCATGGTAAAGTGAGACTTCTTGTACGTGCACAAGCTGCCCTGTTCTAATGTTATTTTCTATCAGCTGTGCTATTTGGAGGGCAAGTGAATATACAGTATTATACTGTCAGTGTACAGTATATCTTGTCACTGTAAGTAGTTTGCACTGTTCAAACATTCATGTTACCTACTGTAGGTATTGGCTTCAAAAGCTTTGTTGTGAAAAACTGAGATTTGGAACTTTGTGTTATTTGTGCATCTTTATTTTGTAAAGATGTTATTTATTTTTACTCATTTTTATTTTATTATTTGGAAATAGCAGAATTTGCACATTATTTTTTATTTTTGTCTGTCTTATTACAACATTTCTAAAAAATAAATCATTTATTATGATCAAACAGTTACTCAGTACTTGAGTAGTCTTTTCACCAAATACTTTTTTACTCTTACTTGAGTAATTTTTTGGATGACTACTTTTTACTTCTACTTGAGTAATATTATTTTGAAGTAACGCTACTCTTACTTGAGTACAATTTTTGGCTACTCTACCCACCTCCGTATATACTTGAGGGGGGTTGTTGTTATTTTTAATATTTCTTGAGTTTCTGTAAAAAGGTACATTTCCCTCTTGGGAAATAAAGTACTATGTACAGTTTTGGCTTTACTATGAAAGAAAGGTTTATGTGCCTTGTGTACCAGTAGAACTAAAATGAAATTCTGACTAATTTCTGGAATTGCTGCAATTTCTTTACAGTGCAATTGGTATTTCTCCTTTTGTGTGTTATAGCAGTGTAGAGAGAGATGAGTTTGGCGTGAGTAAAAAAGTTGCAACAAAGTTAGCTGCTTATTTTGTTCGTTTTGTGTGCACGGTAATCTGTCATGAAATCTTAAATTGTGATAAGATTGTGACGATCCCCTAATATGAATCTGACCCAAGGCATTCATTAGTATTACCTGTATTAATATACTGTTTAATAATTCAGACAGAGTTAGGTGAGACCTGCCCAGTATAAATCAGTTTAACATTGTCAGTTGCTATCACAGAGAGCTTCATAAGATGTTGTCAAGACACATCATGAAAGGATCAGACGAAATTCATTACAGGCACTGAAATTAGTCTGGAAAATCTTACAAAAATATTTTTAAAGCTCTGGGGTGTCACTAAACAATGGCGTTTCAAGGTTGTTATATTGTCTACATTATATATAACATGTAATATTCTATGTTATACTGTTTGTAACCATGAAAACAATTTGAATTATCTCAGAATCAAATATTTTTGGGTGCAAAACCACATACAGAAAGTCCTTATCCAGAGTTAAAAGGTGAGCGTTCACACACACCATCTTTAAGTTATTATTCCTAAAATATTTAGCTCATGCTTGTGTCAGTGGGTTGCATTAACATGGACAAAATAACACTTTAAGTAAGGACCTGACTCAGCCTTAGTGCCTCTCTTTCTTTGACTATTGGATAGTCGTTGATGACATTAAAAAAAGGTGTAAACTCATTTGTGATTAGTTCAATCATAACACATACGGAGATGGTAACAAATGATCAGCAGTGTCCTGGGCTGAGCAAATACAGTAACTGTGACTGGCGATGGAACCCTTTAACTTTACAGTGCTAAATGCTCAAAAGGTATCGACACAAATCCCTGAAATTTAGATTACTCATTTTTATTCTCTGAACACACCTTCTTAAGTAGAAGACCATAAAAAGATACAAAAATAAAAAATGTATATTTTTCATTGAATACATGAAACTAAACAGAATTCCCTTTTGTCACCATCTGTTTTCTGGACTTTGAATTTATGATGTTAATTTAACTAATTTTGTGTCAAACTGCCCTTCATATGGCATGGCATGAGTATGTTTGTGAGTATAATTTGCAGAAGATTACTCTAATGTAAAAAATTAATGACTTCATTTTATTTCTTGGAAAAATCAAATTGTAAAATCTTTTTTGATCCCCCTGTGTGCAATGGGTGCCAAACCTGCTGCCAAATGCTTGTCAAACAGAAAACAAATTATTCAAAATTAGTTAATTTATTCAATGAGTTCAACACTCATTACAGTATTTTTCAAATGAAAATGCCACTTAATGTTATATAATCAATTAATAAAATGGGATGGTTCTGAAAAAAATAATATTGATATTCCAAAAACAAGAAATTATTTTGCAAAAGAATGTTATGTTAAGTAATCATTCTGAACAATATGCTTTTCAATAAGGTGTTAAGTTTGATTTTAACTTTATATTTACATGGTAACACATTACATTATTTGTTCATAATTGCATATCACCCTGTAATTATCCCTATACCTACAAGAAATAAATAGTACATGAATGATTAATTTATGCATGGTGGTATAATCTGCACAGTTGGTTTACACTATCAGTATGATTTTGAGTAAACAATTACCTCGAAGAACTATTTCTCATGGGTGTTTTTGGCATAAAAATATTTTAGTGGGGCTTGGGAGTTGGAAGGGGCAGAGTCATCCTGAGAAGTTGAGTACAGGGTGTGTGTTTGTAAAAGATTACTATATATTAACTATTAATTCCATACTGCCATGTAACTATGTCCTCAGTGTCCAATCCTCCAGACAAAATGTATTCTTTTACACCTCAAAATAAATATGTTTCTAAGAATGTCATTTTGAAAAGATCACAAACAGGAAATGAAGGGTGATGATGGGCCAAAGCAAGATGCACAATGGCTTGACATTTCTCAAGAAGAGAAACACAAAAATGCAGCATAAGTGTCATACAACTCCCTTTATGCACGCAAGTTCAAAATCACCTGAACAAATTTAAAAAATATATAAAACAAAGAAAACATCAAGATAGTTTTTTTTTTTTTAATTTTTATTAATTTTTATTGTAATCATTCCATACAAATAGATCAATTTATAACCCAACAAAATTGAAGACAAATCAAACCCCACCCCTGAGAAGGAGAGCTTAGCCGAAGGAGAATTGCTTAGGGCTTCTTAATAAGGCAACAATAAACAAAAGAAAGGGAGAAATAAATATATATGTAAATAAGAGGTGGAGAAGGGAATTAAATGTGGTAATAGTTATTTCTCTTATTCTAAAACAATATTGATTAAATCCTGCCAGGTTTTGAAAAAATTTTGTACAGATCCTCTAACTGAGAATTTGATTTTTTCCAATTTCAAATAATATAAAACATCGGTTTTCCACTGACTTATCGAGGAGAACTAGGATTCTTCCAATTTAACAACATCAAGATAGTTAAAGAAATCAAACTTAACTTTTGATATTTTTGACATTATTTCTACCTTGGAAACTCATCCTTAAATAGGTAAGCACTTCTGGTCCTGGAGGGCACAGTGTCTACAGGCTTTTGTTCCAACCGTTGTCTTGACTTAATGTCAGTCTTGTTTTTGATTAGACCCCTCATATAATCAGACACCTCACTCCATCTTTCCATCTCCATCATTGTGTCAGAAATTATTACTTCTGTTTGAAAGTCAGTAGGACTCTGAGTGACTTTTTCTACTTTTTTTGCTGCTCTTTAATACACTTGCTTGTCAAGACTTTTTAATTTACTGTTGTTCTTTTCTATTAACTTTAATTAATGGTTAATTCAGCTAGTAATACATCTCAAGTAACAAGATAAAAATGTCTGCTAAATTGTTGACATTTTACTAATGAAATATTGAAAAAAAAGAAAACATTACCCATCAAAAGATTTGTGGGATGTAGCCCTCCACAGGCCATATTATTGATTTAGCCAGAAAAACAAACATATATATGTTGGTAGTGTTGGTAGGGTTTTCAGACACAGCAGGATGATAATGGATGTGTTGGTGTCTAATTAAAAATTAGTTGGAACAGAAGACAGCAGCTTATCTAATACTGTAAAAAAAGATTCCACTCTTTCCTACCTTGTCTGTCTTTTATGAAAGATGTGTTGTCAGTGATTTCAAATTCCTTAAGGGTGCCTTGTTGTTGTGTCAGTGTTGTCACTCTTTTTAATGTGACTCTTTATAGTAATCACTGTCAGCCTCTAAAGCACATTCACATTTTATGTCTTCATGAACATGTTGCATCCCAATGGGGAATTGTTTGTCAACAAGAATGCAAAGATTTTTTTTTTGTTCAAAGAATAGAATATGTAGAAACATGATGCTCTGTGATCAATGGTATACTAACTATTGCCAGTGAATGTTTAATTATCTTTATGTGTCCTAATCTCTGGATCTTTCACTCTGTGTCTTTCTATTAATTCTATCAGTGGCCGTATTAAAATTATAATAAAAATTTAAAAAAAAAAACTTTTCTCTACTGCATCTTAATGGACCATATGCTAATTTCTAACAGGCTTGTCTGTACCTACTGTTCCAATGCTGGTTCTGCTACACGGCCAGATGGCTACTGCCAGTCCTGATCGTGCAGACCAGTGTTTCCCATCCTTTGTGGTGTCATGACTCAGTTTTTCACATGCCAGTGTGTTTGTGACCCACCGGGGAATTTGGCTCCTCCTCTGTGAATTTAGCACGATCATCAGAGCATCAGATGAATCAAGCACAATGCTTTTCCTTCTTTGGTGAACAAAGCATGTTCATCAGAGATGGAGTTGGGGTGGTTGTCCAGGATAGCCTGTGATATTGCTGCTGTGAATTGAGCGTGATCATTGTATGTCCAAGGTTGGCCGCTATTTACCTGCAATGCTGCTGCTGTGAATCAAGGTGGACCATTGGAGCGATGAGGGCAGTGGGAGCAGGGTTTTGTTCAGGGTTGGCTGTAGCCTACCTGCAATGCCGCCACGGCCCCCAGGATGGGAAATTCTTGTGTACTGCAATTTAAATTGTTTTTTTTTTTCTTTTATAATTATAACATGTGGAATTTTATTTTGTTAAATGAAATTGACTTGATTTTGATTCGTAAAGGCCCTTCTTTTACTGTGCTCCATAAATAATGTCATAATGAAGTAAACACTGTGATTTTTTTGTACAGAGCAGTCGTGCAGTGGTCATTGCTTGCTGCCTCCATGGATCTACTGTAACTTCCTAGATCTGCATCCTGTGCCTGGTCAGGGTGTTTTTCTAGGTACTCATATTTCTCTCCAATATCCCAAAGATGCACTTGTTGGATTAAGACCTTGTCACGTTAGACTACTTTTCCAAAAATTTTACCCTTGATTTACATAATCTTAGCAAATCAGTGACAGACTCCCATGAAGGTATGTCTCATAGTCTGACATACCCTGCAACTCACTCCAGCTTATCCACGATTCAAACTGACAAACAGGTTTGATTTTGTTGGGGCAGGCTTTGTGTGCATGAGAGCTGAAAAACAAGAAATGCTCATCCAGAAGTACAGTGCATGCAATGCAGCAACAAGGAATAAAAAATAGAGGTGTTTTGGAACTCATAAACAGAAAAGAAGGTCATCTGTCTCATGTCTCATGTTTTATGTACCACAACAGAATGGAAAAAGGAAAAAAAGGGTCCAAGATCGGAACTGAATTTGCCATTCCTATTAACCCTTCATACAGCACAGGCTCCATCAGGCAGTACCCTATTGGCTGTCAAAAAAAGGAACGAGCAAGACTGACAAAAAGTCATCATACAGTTATTAAATTTGACATGCCCAGCAATTTTCAGACACTTAAATTGACATGCTCAGGTAACAGGGTCAGCAATGGCAAGTATGACAAACCCTACGACTAGATGGTGACTTATTATGCCATAATGTCACTTTGGCTTTAATTAATAATTCTAAATCTGTCCTATGTGAGTGTGCGAGTGGTCCTTGGGTCAGATTAGCAATCCTGTTGCTAATGCTGCTTGGGTTGGATTAAGTCAATTAGACAATGTTATGGTTTTATTGATTGAGGTCCATGAAATTTAAGACACCTACAAAATATTCTGAAACTCTGCTGAAATGCCAGAGTTTATGATAAATAGACTGTTAAACAGTCACAGGAAAGTGTTTCTTCTGTGGTGACATTATCTTAAAGCATGTTTATATGGTTTTTAAGAAGAGAAGGAGAGCTAAATCTTCCGATTAACATTTTAACATATAATGAAAAATAAACTTAGCAGAAGTTCTTTTTCAGTTCATTAATAACAAAATATTTTGTTTACCGCAAAAATAAAGGTTGCGACAGTCTTCATTTTTAGTATGTGCCAAATTCAAAGACAGAAAGTTATCTCAAGAATGACTTCCTCATTAATGGCTTTAATGGCTTCTAAAGCAGCCTAAAGATAATGTGGGGAACTGCCCGGACACAGACAGGTAGACACGATGGTTTCACCCAACACACGTTTATTATACATAATTATTTACAACGGTGAGCACAAACCTAGTGCCGCAGCACCAATCACTCCTCAAGTCCTTGGCCACAACACAATGCCTTCTCACAGTCTCTGGTCCGCCTCCACTCCTCTCCACCAAGTTTTGTCGACTTCCACCCGACTCTTGCCAATGACTGGAGGGAGGCGGCCCCTTTTATCCACCCCGGATGGACTCCAGGTGCATCCCAATGAGCTTCCCCCCAGCACATCCGGGTGTGGTGGAAGTGCTGAGGTCCAGGGCTCCCAAAGCATCGGGGCGCCCTCTGGCGGTGACCACGGGCCCCTACAGGGTAGAGCTTCCAAGCTCTGTACCCGTGGCTCCCACAGCAACCAGGGAGGATGCCCCCTCGTGTTCTGGAGGAGGCACAAGCCCTCCTCCAGTCCTCCTGGGCATCCCGGCCGGGCATGAACCCCAGCCGGGTACCACAATAAGAACAAATTAAAAAAACACTTAAAGCCATGTTTTGTATACATTTTTTTCTGTATATCAAAATTTAGCAATCTGCTGCCTGTGGGTCTGAAAGCCTAAAATATTATAAATCTTACAGGTTTGGAATTTGTGCAAATACAGATCAGTGGGAGCAAAAGAAAAACATTAAAGCTTCAACTGCATCCTACACAAATGAATTTGAAATCATATTCATAACAACAAAACATGTAAAATTAGACCTTTACTAAAATCAGAAAGAATCTAAGAGATTAACATTTTTTGGGACTTAGAAAGCTCACTTTACGTTTCTAGCAGATGTCGTCAGAACATTATTAAATTAATGAATAATTTAATACTTTTTATATTTATAGAACTTCAAGAATTACCAAAATCATTTTTTTCTGATTTAGCATGCATGTATCACTAGTAGTTCCTACTGTTAGATATGACAGACCTCTCTAATTAAGCTGTGCACACAGTACATCATGCCCAGAGGTTAAATGTACATTATTATTTAAGCATATGCAGAAAAAAATCTTATTGTAATATTGTCATCAGAATGTTTGGAAATGTTTGTGAAAGAAATAAAATAATAATAATAATAATCTGACAAGAGGGCCAACTAAAACATGTATCCTGCAACAAGACTTCCTCATTTTTAATGACAGATAGGCTTAAGCTTTTAAGCTATAAGAATGTACCCATTTACAGCTTTTCTTCCTGAGTGATAAGACATAAGCTACTGTGATCTATGTATGTCATCATCACCTCGGGGACAGCTATTTAAAGAACTTGTGAACATGTGCTTCTCTTTAAGCAGCTCTTCCTAAAACTGCAAGTTCACAAAATGTGAATGAATCTCAGAAAATTGCTAATATAGCTTTACAAAACTGAATAAATTTGAATGAATTTAAGATGAGAATGATCAACTCAAGTAATAAGCTTCTGTGTCACATTGGGCAGTACGTGCAGTGAGAAAAGATTATCAAAGTGTAAAAGGAAGAAATATTCAGCAAGCAAGGGAACAATCAAAAAGAAGTTTACAAGTATGCTTCAATAGATGTACCAAAGCTGCTGAATAAGATTTTAATGTCCTATACATTTTCTCTGAAAGATCTTTAGCAATATATTAAACACCATTTATCCCCACTTTCTGCAGGGGTGTTCATTACTCATTACCTCATTCTAACTTTGGAAGATAATTTATTTATTTATTTATAAAGCACTTTAAAAACAACATCAAGGCTGACCAAAGTACTGTACAATAAAACTCAACATGTCAGACACACAATAACCAAAGGGTAAAAGAAACAGAAACACATAAGAGCTGAAGAAATTCATAATAAAAAGTATACAGATAGTCATGATATCATACTGGGTTAAAGGCCAGGGAGTAAAAGTGTGTTTTTAAATAGGATTTAAAGACAGCAAGTGAAGGAGCCTGCCTAACGTGCAACACCAAATCATTCCAGAATTTTGGAGCTGCAACTGAAAAAGCCCGATCACCTCTAAGTTTGCATCGTGTCTTAGGAACACGTAAAAGCATTTGGTCTGCTGACTACAATAAGATGAGGCAGAGACCTCTTGCGTTTTCAGTTCACAAAATGTGAATAAATCTCAGAAAACTGCTAATATAGCTTTACAAAACTGAATAAATTTGAATGAATTTAAGATGAGAATGACCAACTCAAGTAATAAGATTCTGTCACATTGGGCAGTACGTGCAGTGAGACAAGATTTCTAAAAGTGTAAAAGGATGAAATATTCAGCAAGCAAGGGAACAATCAAAAATGCCCCAAGACGTTTACAAGTATGCTTCAATAGATGTATCAAAGCTGCTGAATAAGATTTTAATGTCCTATACATTTTCTATGAAAGATCTTTAACAAGGGTGGCACGGTGGTGCAGTGGGTAGCGCTGCTGCCTCGCAGTTGGGAGACCTGGAGACCTGGGTTCGCTTCCCGGGTCCTCCCTGCATGGAGTTTGCATGTTCTCCCCGTGTTTGCGTGGGTTTCCTCCCACAGTCCAAAGACATGCAGGTTAGGTGGATTGGCGATTCTAAATTGGCCTTAGTGTGTGTCCTGCGGTGGGTTGGCACCCTGCCCAGGATTTGTTCCTGCCTTGTGCCCAGTGTTGGCTGGGATTGGCTCCGGCAGACCCCTGTGTTCGGATTCAGCGGGTTGGAAAATGGATGGATCTTTAGCAATATACAGTAGTAAACACAATAAGAATGTTAAATGAGCTCTGTTTATGCAGGAGTGATATTTACTAAAATCTGACTTTAGATCCTAAATAATGTTACATTTGTTAAACGTTAGTACCTCTTTAAACTATATTCAGTGTATTCCATAATATTGAAAGTGATATACAGTGTATATTTTGACTGACAAAATGGTATAAACACATTATTTGAAGAGCTGAGAACTCTTAATGTCCATGAACAGACATAGGTATGATTAGGTTCAGTTTCAGAATGCATTCAGGCTCTATTGTTGGCATAGAGCTGGACGGTTTGACATCTGTAGCAGAGCAACGGGCACTCAGCAGGCTCCTATCAATTATGGAGAATCCACTACATCCATTAAACAGTGTCATCTCCAGACAGAGGAGCAGTTTCAGCGACAGACTGCTGTCACTGTCCTGCTCCACTGACAGACTGAGAAGATCATTCCTCCCCCAAACTATGCGACTCTTCAATTCCACCAGAGGGGGTAAACGTTGAACATTATTCAAGTTATTGTCTGTTTTTTTACCTGCATTTTTTATTACTCTTTAATTTAATATTTTTTGCTGCTGGAATATGTGAATTTCCCCCTGGGATTAATAAAGTATCTATCTATCTATCTATCTATCTATCTATCTATCTATCTATCTATCTATCTATCTATCTATCTATCTATCTATCTATCTATCTATCTATCTATCTATCTATCTATCTATCTAGTAATGCAACAAATGAATGATGAAGGATTTTCTGACAGACTCCCCCAAATCACGAGCTACATTTTACACAGCACATGAGAATTCCTTAAGTGGTAGGTAACCCTGTAAAGGGTCAAATACAAATTTGTTTAATCATGTAAACACCTTGTTATCTATCATGAAAGCTGGGTGCTGCTACACATTACCTAGTGAAAATCATGAATTATGATGTGTCATGAATTGTTTTTTTTTTAATAAAAAATTGAAAACTAGAAAAAGAAAAGCTCTGTTTCTTTTTGTGGTACTAATCAATGACAAATCATGGATCTTTTTGTGAAGAATTTCAGGTAGTAGGGCACCACAGTCTTATGCATGTGCTGACACATAAGAGATAGTAATCATTTTTAAGTAAACGGACAAGGAGGTTAGATATACTGTATTATTATGATTACAATTTTTTTCTTCAGACATCTGTTAATTCCATAAATGCCTTTTGACCTGAGCCCTTCAAAATTACCAGTGAATTTGACACAGTAGATGAACTTCAACATGGAAGTTGCCATTTTAGTCCATGAATGCCAGCAAAATCAAGGAGCTGGTCATTGACTTCAAAAAGCAGAAGGCATACCACACTTTATTTACATTGAAGGGGATGCTGTTGAGAGGGTGAGTAGCTTTAACTTTCATGGAATGACTATCACAGACAAACTGAAGTGCACAATACACATTTCATGTCTTGTCTATTTCTTCGGACAACCAATAAACCTACATTTCTCCATCACGTATCGTTACAGGTGCACAATGAAAAAAATCCTCACTGGGTGCATCACATACTGGCACGGCATCATCTCTGCTTAAGATCCTAAAGCACTGTAGAGAGCACTGAAGGCAACACAAGATATTACCAGCATCCAGCTGCCTTAGAGAGGCAAACAGTATAATTAAAGACCTCAGCCATCCTGCACATTCAACTACTTTTCTCACTCCTTCTTTCTGGCTCATGGTACATGGCAATTGGCACTCGCACGAGTGAATTTATGAATAGTTTCTACCCACAGTCAATCATAATAATTCACATAGTAACACAATGAATGGTGTGTATAAATAAATAATACTTGCAAACACATATTTCCAGTTATACAATACATATAAAATATGACACTGCAATTTTGTTCTCTGGGGCTGGTTCAGTCACAGAGAAAACACACTTTCAAACAGTAATCAGATATAAAAGGAACATACTTTCAATCAATCTTAAAGTTTACCAATGCAGGATCAGCTGCAGACAATAGCGTGTAACACATATATCACACAGTGTTTTGAAGCTTTAAAGCCAGCTCACTTATGTAGTATTTTGTTCCCTGCCCTGTGCAGACTGCCTGCGGCTCAGCTCCTACCTCTACTACCTCCCGTCAATTGAACGCTTCTGAGGAAGACGCCTTCGAGTTCTTCTAATCCAAAGGAACTGCCGCTGAAGGAAAACAACTAAGTCGTCAAGTTTGCTGTGTGTTTTAATAAAGCTTCAATACTGAACAAAGCTCCAACACTGTTCCTGCAAGTGTTAGAATAAGAGTGTTTGCCCAGTTTTCTCTTTGATGTCTTTTTGTATAACTCTGAAACCCACATGCGACAACATACAGTATATGGAATGCAGACATGGAATACATTACCAAGTAATATGGTAGAAACTGTTTTTAAGGGACCTTTAAAAGTAAACACAAAGATATTTTGGGGAAATAAAGTGAAAATGATTGTTGTAATAACACATTGGTATTCCAGTTCTTTGTAGGTTTAAAACTACATAAGGTGAAATGTTTACCAGTTCCTACAGTGTCTGAAAAGCTAACAATGTTTTTTATGAAATATCTCAACTTTTCAAGGAACAATGCAACATTGTTATAGCATAAGGTAATATTTACAAAAAATAAACACATTTCAAATTTATGAAAATATTTTTCATGTTAGCATCCATCCATTTTGTGGACCTGCTTAATCGAATTATATGGTCAATTGCAGACTTGGCAAGGCGGACTGCCAAGCAAACCCCAAACTTAGGATGGTTGTTAGTCCATTGCAAGGCCCATTCTTGCACATATCCATACCCTCTTGTATCACACCAATTTAAAGCTGTTTTTGATTTATGGAGGGAATACTGGAGTACATGGAGAAAAATACACACAGATACAGAGACAAGTTAAATGTTCACATAGATAAGTGCCAGGATGGAATTTAAATCTGCTTTCTTGTAATTGTAGTGCAACAGCTCCAAACCCTGTCATGGTGCTCATCATATTATCATCCCTGAACAAAATTTTTGTTTTCACCAGTAATACTTTAAAGCTTGTGAGTGCCACAAAGGACAGACAGGCATCCCAGCTCACAACAGCATGACGTCTGGACAAAATGGAAGGTGTCAGGGGATGGACACGCAGAAGCCATTGGCCAGGAATAGTTCTGTCCCCCCTAAGCGGCAGTGTTTCTTGGGAATCTTCCAGCTTGGACACCTGCTGGGGTTCATGGGAAATGGAATCCGGAAGTTCAGCCCTGTCAGGTTTCCTGGGTGCCGCAAGATGGAGCTGTCAGGGGAGGACTGCCCTGGTTCCGAAACAACCCAGAAGTACTCCCCATATGCCAGGTCACTGGAAGCCATTCCCAGTCCGGTATAAAAGTAGCAACACTCAACTGGATTTGGAAGGAGAGGAAAGGAGTCATTATTTGTAGGGTTATTAGTTGTGCTTCATTGTACTTTGTGGTATTTGGTGCTTGGTTGATTAAATATCTGTTACTTGAACCTATAACTCTGTTGTAAATTATTGGGTCTGGGGTTTGGGGCTTGGTGGTGCACCTTACTGGTTACAAGCTATACATTAGAGTATTAATAATTACAATGATATTTACAGATACAAGTTGAAAAATGTCTTCACGTAGTATGTGAGGTACTTTGAGATACTGCTCAACAGGACATATAGTAAAATCTCTAGTAAAATCGTATATAGATTTACCAGTCCAGTATATTGTTGAAAACAGTATGTCAAGAGAGAGATTGCTGGTAAATTAATTATTTTTATTGTTGGTGAAAAACAATAATCGACTTACTCCTCCAGTATACTTTATATATTGTGTGTAGCTGTGTTCCTCATATTTTTTCATGCTAATTTAACTTTGTTAGCCTGCAAGTATTTACATCTGAGTAAAATTCTCTTTTTATTAAATTATAAAAAATGATGTACTGCTGGGTTAGAACTGATATTTTTGCTGATTGAAACTATTTTCTTCTATTTGTAGAGCTAAAAATATGTCAAAGAACTACAGTATTCCTTTATACACTGTGTAGTCATGGAGACCATCTGTATATTGGAAAGTGCAGCATCTCCTGCAGGCATTTTCAGTGAATACCTACAGTATATTGTGTATGCCAATTCAGTATCCTGGCTGTTTAATAAAAGCCCACAATTTGCACAGGGTAAAGGCCCACCTCTATCTGAAGGTAATCACTGTAGCTATTGAGAACCTTAAATCACCATCTGTGTTATTTCCTGTACCTGAGACATAAATCAGCCCTTCACATCTTCTGCAAGCGTTGGGCAGCAGTATCTGCTGGCATTTTTTTTTATTAAGGCAACATATCAAATCTTCTCTCTTGCATGGATACAATTTAGATGTAACATTTTCAAAACACTTGTAAAAGTACTGTTTTGGTAGTAATAACAAAAGGTGAAAAATATAGAATACTGGG
This sequence comes from Erpetoichthys calabaricus, assembly GCF_900747795.2. Taxonomy (NCBI): domain Eukaryota; kingdom Metazoa; phylum Chordata; class Cladistia; order Polypteriformes; family Polypteridae; genus Erpetoichthys; species Erpetoichthys calabaricus. Next base: position 181,673,428 of record NC_041399.2, on the reverse strand, counting down.
AATATCCTATTGCAAGCAAGTGGCATCAGAGGACACTTGACAAATGTTGCATAATGCTTAACTTTACAGCCACATACTGTAAATTTAGAGAAATGCATAAATTCTATTTAAAGCAGACATTAGTTAAATCAAAATCTACCTGAAAGGTAATTAAAACAAGTCAGACACTGTAGTGACTGAAATTATTTTATGTTCTTTTAGTAATATCCCAGATTTTTTACATCTCTCTCTCTCTCTCTCTCTCTCTCTCCCTCTCTCTCTCTCTCTCTCTCTCTCTCTCTCTCTCTCTCTCTCTCTCTCTCTCTCTCTCTCTCTCTCTATATATATATATATATATATATATATACTAGACAAAGAGCCCGTTTCGACAACGTAAGATGAAATGGGCACGAGTTTGAGTCAGCAGTGTATGAAGAACAAATGAAAAGTAACGAAGAAGTTGTTTTGTAATGATTGTAGTCCGCTTTACTCATTACTGTACAGGCTTGTACTGTTAGTTGATGAATTTTCCAGGCCTATAGTATAATATTGAATGATGAATGTTCCAGAACAATATGGAATAGTAATAAGTATAAGCACCACAAACCTGATATGATGTATTGAATGAATGCATAATTGAATCAGAATGCGTAATTAGGCCTCAAGCTGTAGTTGAAATCGCCTTTCAGGCCTCTAGAGCTTTAATCGAAGTTGCCTTTCTCTTTGAATTTTTGCGGCCGTAAATCTACCGCCTGCCGCGAAGTTAGGGTTGGATGTCGGTCTTGTAAGGTTTTTTGGGCAGCTATGCAGAAGGCAACTGCGCATTCGGCTTCGGACGTGCACAGAAGGCTTCGGATGGACGTGAGTGAGTGAGTGAGGAGGCAGGCGAATTATGTATTAAGATATAAAATCTGTATGTCTGTCCACTTTTCACAAGAGTACTACTTAACGGATTTAGATCGAGTTTTTTTCTACAATTTGCTTGAACATTCCGGTTGATTTTGCAACTTCTCTCATTGTGCTATGTATCATAGTTCGCTTACTGTACCGATTTATTTGCATGAATCCAAGAGACACACAGCGGACCAAGGGAGGGAGACGGGTCCTCCTCACTCACGCACTTAGCTAGTGAACAAGAGAACTACTTAACAGATTTAGATTGGGTTTTTTTTATAATTTGCTTGAACATTCCAGTTGATTTTGTGATTTCTGTCATCACGGTAAGAATCATAGTTCGCTTGCGGGAGCAATATATTCACACTAATCCGAGACAGAGACTGCGGGCCAATTGGGAGCGTGACGTCAGGAGTGGGGAGCCGGGCAGGGCCCTCCTCACTGTCCTGTTTCACTACTACATGGGCGGGGACAACTAGTTATAACTATTTTAAAGTAAATGCCAGCAAATGTGTACCTATGCTTCACACACTGGATGGCTAAGAACAGATTTAAGGTATATACTCCTTCAATAGCACTTTTTGTCTGTGTTTATGGCTGGACACATCCTTGAATAACAGAGGAGTGTTCAAGAAAACCATATTAATTAAATATTAAATTTATTTTACCAACAGCTAGTGTGTTAAACTATGCCAAAGGACTGAAAAGTATCGAAAGTCTAAGAATTCCTGACAAGCAATCCGAAAATTGACCTTAAAAAGAAATTACTGAGAACATACATCTTGGTGTTAGGTTATGGTAGTGATACATGGACATATGGGAAAACAACTATTAGGAGGCTGAAAAGCTTTGAGTTTTGGTGCTACAGGAGGATAGTGAAAATTAGCTGGACAGAGAAAGTGACAAATGAAGAAATTATGTATCTGTAGTCTTCAAACAGAATAATATAGTATCACTGTTTATCAAGAGAAGTAAAAAGTACATAAAGATTAATTAAAAAATCCACAGGTTATTCTATGTACCAGTCATATCTATCCAAGCCTACCATGCCAAACTTCAAAGATATTTCTCCTAGTAGCAAACCAATAAAAAGTATGTTTCCATTTATAACAGAAGTAGACAGTAAATCAAAAATCAAGTTATTCTAAGTCAAAAATTCAATCAACCTTCTGTGCAAGATAGGCACTCTATGGTTCTAAGGTTGTTGCAATCTATGAAGAAAGGAGCCAAGTTGCAGTGCCTGGCCTCTAAAGGGAATCAAACTGCTTAGAGAATACAACCAACCTTTAAGACCATTGATTCTGTATATCATCCAGCCATGTTATATATCACCATATTGTTCATTGAAATGGTCTCTTCTTTTACATACCTCAGTTGCCATAACATAAAAATTATTAATTTTCCAGTCACTGTGATTTTACTTAGAAAGGTATACTAAAAATGAAGCAGTATAGGGTCTCTAGAAGCCACTGACAGGAATCTATAACAGAAGCCTTTCTGTTGAGATCTACAGCTTGTTTTATTTATTTAACTCTACATGGATGTAGCGAAAAGTCAAGCAAAATGACACCTTGTATTGGCTAACTAAAAAGATTACAAAAGATTGATTACATCTTGCCTGAAGAAGGGACCTGAGTTGCCTCGAAAGCTTGCATATTGTAATCTTTTTAGTTAGCCAATAAAAGGTGTCATTTAGCTTGACTTTTCACTACATTCATAATGGCTAACATGGTACAACACCCTAGTACTACTCTACATGGATAAAAGTGAATGGCTATCTAGTGAACGAGTGCCAAAGAGCCAGAAATACACTATAAGCTGAAAAAAGCAAAAATAAGCATGAAAATACAAGGCTCAAAAAGTTAAAAAGAAATTAACTAAAACAGTTAAAATAGCTGAATGTCATAATGAACGATTCCTATCTTCTAATAAGAATTTGAAGAGCTATCATCACATTCATCATCAACATTCTAATGGACTTAAATGAAGAAAAATAATAGAGATGATACAGTTAGGCCATTAGCAGAGTCCTCATTAGGGTTCCAGTATGTTTTAGTGATTATTTATTATGCAATGCTGACCAGTCCTCTCTGGAATGCAACAAATATTGCTAGGGAAATGATGTTTTCAAGATGAAGAATCGTGAAACGAAAATGTCATTTTTGTTCAAGCCTCTGACAATTTAAATGGATGAAACAAGTGTACATCAGTGTATAAAGTACAATGTGGCTGATAAAAAGATTAAAACTAAAGTTAAAAGGAATACAGGAAAAGGTAAATATCTCCCTTTGCTATTATTTTCAATAATAATCAAAGAATTATAAAAGTAATAATACTTTTGCAGCCTAACACAGCATATGACTGAAATTTTGAATACAAACTACTGGTCCAATCAATGGTTGTAGCAACTTGTGTATCACTAGCCACAAGACTGTAAAAGTATTCTTGTCCCCATAATGGCAAGCAGGAAAGTTCCTAGCAGCCTTGAAAGAATATTAAAATATGTAAATTATAAATTACAAATAAGTTTAAGGTTAAACAAGAAGTAGTAAGATTCCAACAGGAAATGTATCATAATAAATTATAAACAGACTGCTTATTCTGAAGTTGGTCATTATCCAAAAACCAGTAGCGGCACACTGAATACACTTGACTTGAGCATTCATAGTTTTCATCCTCTTTCTCTGTACATTTAGCATTCGTTTGCTCAGAGGTTGATGCGCTTGCTGCTTCATGAGCAGCTTCTTTTTTCCACCCTAGCGGCCCTCTTCTTCACACGGAGGGAATAAGATTACTGATTACTGCCGGGAGTTGATTCTACAATAAAATAAAATAAAAATAAAATTACCTTGGCAGTCACTCATCACCCAAAAGCGGATAGTAGACATCACGTAGTATATGTGTACCAAATTTCAGGTCAATCATTCAAACGGTTTGCGAGCAACAGGTGATTTAAAATCCTTGACAGATAAAAGAATAGCCATGGTAGTGTATTATATAAGAAGGTCAAGCACTTTCATACAATTAATACTAATAACAATTTGGTTTGATCTCTTCTGACATTTTATAAAAAGCTCAGAAACTGCAAATTCAACATCTAGTCTACATCCCACATGGCTCTATCAATTTAAAACTTGTGAGATGCGTAATTAATAGGCATCTTGAATGTCATAAAAGAACAGATTAGTACTATTAATGAGAGAGGTACATGATAAAATGACTTTTCCACTGGCTGACACATTATTTAGATATACTGTCTTCTTGACAGTTGGCATACTGATGACATTTCAACATTAGATTGATAGGGTACTTAAATCCTACTTTCAACCAATTTGGTAATATGCAGTAACACTGCAACACATGGTAACTTTTGTTTGGGTTTGGCCAGTACCAAAAAACAAAAATAGCTTTTCATATCTTCAGTGGTCTTTTACTGTTATATAACCATGAATTTTGTAATACTGTCATATCATTAACAGATCTGATGTGCATCAGTGTAATTATAAAAAGTAACACCTCATGAGTATGGTCTGTTTCTAGCCTAAGAGAAATGTTCTTCTGAAGCCCCAGCCTGAATGGTGTCTCTTTCTTTCCAAATTGTTTTTGCATCAGTATAGCCTTTACCATTTTTTTTTCTTTTGGAGATGCATGCTTACATAGCCATTTTGCTAAGAAATGAAGCAGTAGCGTTATTTAAACTGACACCTCTAGACACAAGAATCTTCTGCATACAAAAACTATTTTGACATCAGGTTTTGCTCACAATGCTAAAGACAGACATCATATATTAATGTCAGTAAATGCTGGATAATCTTCTTTAACTGAAATGACAGATTGACAGATTAAAAAGATAATTGTAAATATACAAATAGTCTTTCAACACAAATACTTTAGATTTTTAAATGCTAGTCTAGAAATGTCAATTAGATTAGAAAGCAAGAGTTTTTTTAAAGAGTCTAAAATAGGAGGAAATGCCAAGAATTAGCTAAAAAACCCAGTTCTGATAAACTGCCAGTGTCCATGCACTTCCTCTTATATTGAGTGGAATCACAAATTTAGAAGTCACGTGACTGCTGCCCTTTAGTTCCAGATGTCAGAGAGCCTAAGTATAAAAAACATTTTCTTTCAGAATATCTATATTAACAAGTATATTACGAGTATGAAAAATGTATCCATATTTTTAACTGTTTCCACCATACAATATCAGTTTCAAAGCCCCTTCTTGCCACTTTTCATTGAATAAGACCCTAAAGAATGGAAATACAAGACCAAGATAATAACTACGAAGAAACAAAATTGTATTATGTTTATGTATTCTGTAGTAATTTTCTGGACTAATAAAATTAGATTTTTTTGTCAGCTATCTTGGTTTTAAGGTATTTTTTATTGTTTTAGTATAATAAGTTCAATACTTATGTCAATGTATAGTCTAAACATCTCTTTATCATAGTATTTACAACTATTAACACAAGTGAAGCATGCTTACTTTAAAAATTCTAAAAAAAACACTTGAGTTTTCTGATAATTTTATAAGTGTGTCACAAAATGCTACTCAGCCATAATAAATGTAAAGCACAGCATACTAGTATGATTTAGAGAAAGTTTCAAAGATATAAATGCAATGTTCATTATTACATATTTTGAACCAGTTACATCAAGAAAAGTAAATATTAGGCAGAACAGTACCTATTTATAAACTTCCTTCCGCTTTTTTTATTAATTAATTGTTCAAACCATGAAGCAATTCTACAGATACTACAGTGTCAGAATGTTCCATCTGTCATGCCCAAATTTAAACCTTTTCTGCACATAGCAGTAGAAGCACTCCGTGTGGTGTGGGCTTTAATTTCTTCTGTTATATGAGAAGTAAAATGTTTAGTCAAAACTGAAAACAAATGATTCTGAATTAGAAATTGATCACCCAAAATTTCAATGAAATGTTTTGTAAAAGTCAAATTGTGTGCCAGGTTCTAATTTTAAATGTGTGTAACTCTTGATATATTATCACACCATCTACTTTTTTTAATTTAAATGCAAATTTAAACAGCATACATCATCAATTGTTTGGTTTCTACAACAAGACAATAAAGTAAAGTTTGGTCTGAATGATGCACTTCTTCCATATAAATATCATAATATAAAATGGCGCTGCATATTGGAATATTACATTTGGGCCTCTGTGGTGTTGTGGGTCCACAGGTCTCTTAGCAAAGGCCTTTTTAAATAAATAATCAACGCGCTTGCGGCATAGCAAGGGGGCATGGTAGTGTGGTGGAAGCGGTTCCCGGGTGGATTCATGCTGCAGACGTTTCTCACCTAAGTGCACAGGTGAGGGATGGTCCACTCCGTAATTGTTCCCTGGAACTGTTGATTGCCACAGCTGCCATGTCCATTATAAAGAGAAGCCTGAGACGGTTAAAAGGGAGAACAAGAAAAAGAAAAGAGAAGGAAACGGAGGTTGCAGAAGGAAGCAGGAAGCGAGTGAGGTGAGAGAGAAAGTCGGTGCGGGAGAACAAGCGAGTGAGAGCAGGCTCGCGGCAGCTGAGCGGACAGCCTGGGTGTTTGGCCGACACCTAGGGAAGTAGTAGATGTGGTCACTACCATAGAGATTACTTTGAAGAGCAGGAGTGACCGGAAGGCGGGTGATTCTCTGTGTAAGGCCGCGGAAGGCAGCGAGAGTCAGGACTTGGGATGTGGTGTCCCCAGCGTGAGAGCCTTGGTCGTTGGGGAATCCCAAGTCACTGTCAGGGGGAGCCAACCAGAGCCAAGGATCGGTAAGGCGACTGACAGTAGAAGCAGGTACTGAGAAGGTCAGCTGCAGAGAGAGCGTCTCGCCAGCTTCAGGGCCCAAACGGGAGAAGCGGGTGAGACGCTAGTGTAAAAGAAGCACCGGGCTTGTCATTGGTTTAAAGGACAGCTTCCAGCAACGTTTTAACCTCGTTTTTAAAGGATTGTTTTTCTATTGTTTTTAACCTCCACATATCCACGTTTTGTTTTATTGGATTATTTATTTATTGGATTTGTGAATCACTGCACTATTTGGACAATGCACTTTGTTTTGATTATTTTAAAATAAAAGCACCTTTGCACATTTGTACCATCCCCTTTGCTATGTTGCCTCACTGTCTAGCACATCTCGGTAACATTATCGACGGTATAGGGTTCAAGGGCTCCCGAATAGTAGGTGGGAGCATGGAGCAGAACCCGCATCGTCAGAGCCTTGGACCATCTAGTAGTTCTCTTGAACATTCATTTTTTCAGTGCAGATTGAGTGTTTGAACAAAGTAACACCTACCTTGGTTTGCTTCCATTTCTTAAATAGAATTCATTTGGGTGTCTCAAACAGAACCCTCCCTTCTCTAATACATGACACATTAGTCCAATGCTATTCCATAATGAGAAACTGTCTTAGACACCCGTGAAAAAAAATGTAAAGCAGCAATGCTTTCAAAAATAATCCTATGAACATTTTATTCTTAATATGTTTTCTAGAAAGTGCAGTAAATAGAAGAAAGCATAAATGACATCAATATTGGATGTGACCACCCTTTGTGTTTCAAACAGCGGCAATTCTCTTAGGCAGGTTGACCCCAGCCCATTGGAGAACTTCCCACCGATTCACTGAAGACTCCCAGACTGGCTTGACGATGTTGAAATTGAAGCACTGTAGTATCCATACCATCTGCTGAAGGATTCTCTGTTCCTCTTTTCTCTGCATATGGAATTATTATTATTATATTGTCCATATGTTCGTGGTCATTGTCTTTTTTTAATTTATTAAAAGCATGTAACATTCCATACAATCCAGTCAAACTTAACAAAACTAAATATAATTCAACCCCCACCCATGAGAAGGTCAACAGCCAGAGTAAATCTTTTGAGAGTAGTAAAAGGGAAGGGAGTTCTTCTCCCCAGTATAAATGCTTATTCTAAAATATTATTGATTAGATCCTGCCAGGTTTTAAAAAAGGTTTGAACAGATCATCTAAGTGAGAATGTAATTTTTTCCAATTTTCAATTTTCATTGGTCATTGTCATCCTGCAGAGTGAACAATCAGGTACCTTTATGATGCTACTGTATGATAGATAAGTAGGCATTAATCATATTACCAACCCTTTTACATAAAAGCAGCCCTACACCTGCAGGGAACCTCCACATTCATCCATGTACCATTCTCCAGCCCTTCAGCAGACAAACTGCCATCTTTCGGAATCAAAACCTTCCAGTTTTGTCTTACCAATCTGGAGAACCTGCTTTTTCCTGCTCCCCAGTCCTTGTGTTTTTATGCATAGAGAAGCTACTTGGTGTTACTTCCACCTTACAAGAATGGCTTTTTTCCCTGCAACTGTTCTATGCAAATCACCTCTAATAAGACTTTTCCAGACTGTGGATGGGTGTACCAGGGTCCCCATGGTGTTTTGCCAGTTCTGAGCTGATAGCAGTGCTGTATATTTTCTGATTTCAAAGGGATGTAAGCTTGGTGTATTTCTTGTTTGCTGTTTCCATGGCTGAACACTGCATTTCCAGTCATCAGCTTTGTCTGTCTGCTGGAACAATTACAGAAGAGTTTGGACAGCATGTCTGAAAACACCTGTCTGCTGTAAAATGTCTGCTAGGGAGACATGTTGATAGTGCAGGAAGACCACCTTTCCTTATCATATTCCTTGTCCTTCTTAAAGATCATTCACAAGTTGTTTTCACACAATGGCCATAAAAATGTTGCTCACAATTGCATTTTAGAGAAAACAACACCCTGTACACAGGTTTGTTAGTTAGCTACACCTGTTGTATAAGGTGTTTTATAATTGATATTCTTAATGATTAATAGGAAATGTATAAAACTCTTAAGAGGCAAGTGTTTTTTAGGACCAATATTTGCCCTATATCTTGCTCAGTTCTGCCTGCTTGTTTATACCTGGGTAAAGACTGATCAGTATATCAGCAGAAAAAATATGTGGTGAACAGCTGAAGAAGACTATAGTTTGTATTCATGTTTGACCAAAATCCTTCTACTCTGAAATGCTTTTCTTTGGCATTGCTATGCTTTTTGGTAGTGTCCTACTTTACAAATGCAGAAAAAGAACATCTGTCTCTTGTGTCTTTCTTTCCCGTGCTACTGGTACCTTAGTGGAAGTTTAAGGACTGTTTCTTCACTAATAATAAGGGGGTGCCACCATAAGCTAATTGCCAAGTCTGTGTGTTTGGGGGTGTGAGAGGACCCTATGATGAAATGACACCCTGTCAGGTGTTGGCTCTGAGAGTTGCAAATTCACTTTCCTCTTGTGACACCATACATTATGTGACACTGAGCAAGTTACTTAACATACCTACTCTCTAGGTGCTAAAAAATACAGACACGTGTAAAGTGCCTTGGGATGGTGTTTGCCTTATAAAGACTGAATAAAATGTTGCAATATAAGAAAAAAATAACATGCAAGAGGGTTTTAATTTGAAAGTTAACATGACAACATTTACAGCTGAAACACTGAGCTAAATATCTGTTGTGTTGCTGACTGTGTAAAAAAGCAATCAGTTGATGCACGTAAAAGTGTCCCTTCATTGTCTTTTACCAGATATAGTTCATTATCCAAGATATATCTGGTGGCATTGCCTAGATTCATGTGCTCTGTTGGACACAAATTGGTGAGCATACTGTACATGATATAGGCTGGAGGATCCAACCAAAGGCATGAATCTCTGCTTTTACTGGCATCAGACAATCAGCTGACATTAAAGTGTTCTGTGTCAAGAGATGATAGAACATATTTATACAGGCTTGTGAACATGTAATCAATATATCTCTATTTAATGTCTTGTTTAAAACTACCTCTCACTTTTTCAGTGCTGCAATTTGATAATTGTTGGTTTCTAAGTAAGAATTTGAAGCAAGAGAACCCCCTCTGAATAAAATAGTGCTGAAAGTTGAAATACATTGAATTAGTTTGCTGACATTTATCTGCAAAAATACATTTTTATGTAAATGAAGGCATTCATCGGGTTGGTTTCAAAAACCTTTAGAAATTCAAATTGAAAGCACCATCTCTTTGCACTACTGACATTCAAACTGGCACAGACTGCATAATGATGTTTGGGCTATTGTCCTCAATACAAATAAAGAGTGATTCCTGCTTACTCTTTTTAAACTATTTCTCAAAATTTAAATACATGCAATAAACTCCATTTGAAAACAGTCTAAAGTCAACAGTATCAGGAGCTGTGCATTGAACTACATTTAAGGATATGCATGCAAAAAGAAATACTATATCGGTTGCTTTCAGAATGATAGATTTTCTATTTTATTATCTTTTCACTTGAGAAATAGCAACATGTTATCCCAGCAAAAGTTTTACTTATTTTTTGAAAAGCAGATTTTAGATACAATTCATCAGAAACATGCAAAATTAAGTTTTTTATGTAACTAATGCTTTCAACAGTAACAGACATTTAATGCTCAATGTGGCGGATGGCCAGAGCCCTTACTCAGCTGGGACGCCCAGAGTATGGAAGTACCGGGGGAGAGAGTATTCTCAGGACAGATTCTTTCCCAGGCCGACAGAGGGCATCCCTCTTGGTTTCCAGTGGGGCCACAGGTCATGAGCATGGGAGCTCAACCCTACTGGGGCTCATGGACTTTTACAAGGCCCTATTAGGCAGCATTACCGCCACACCCAGAACTGCTGCCGGAATAAGTTCATTGGGCAGCTGAAGTCCTTCCGGGAGCCCTATAAAGGGAGCCAGCCATCACCACTCATTGACCAGAGTTGGGAGGAAGAGGACAAAGCCTGAGAAGGACTGGAGGCAGAGGGACTGGCGGCAGAGAAGGGAATGGACTGTATTGTGTTTTAGTGATTTGTGCACGGAAATGTACTTCTGTCTTCTGCCTGTCTTTGTTGGGGTTGGTTTCACAACACTAATAACCTGCACTTTGAACACCATGGTAACGAACTCAGGGAAAATCCATGTTGACATGAGGAAACCTGCAAACTCCACATAGAATCCTACATAAATTAGAAAAAAAAGAAGTCACCTAAATCATTGACCATTTGATGCATTTTATGAGAAGTTCATGAAAGCCAGGAATACCTGTAGGTATCTAAGCAGTTTTCAGATCAGCACAAAATTATGTTTGTGATGTCATTACTTGCAAAGTATAAGATACATTGCATCCCAGTCAGAGTGGCTTACGGACTACTTATGGAATTTTGCCATCTAAAAAATATTCAGGCACTGTTGTCTTGAGTTTGTCAGGTGTGAGTGGTCTGCAATTTAGTTTCAATTGAACAATTAGGAAGCAACTCCGTGTTTATGCTTTTGCAAGCATGGTTGCAAAACCTTTGGTTAAGTTGTGGCAAGGGAACCATCATCTGTATCACTGTTTTTCTCAGAAATATCATGATGTGGACTTCACATAAGAAATACTAAAAAACAATGTCCAAGCTACAAATTTCTGGTAGCATTACATGTTGTACTTTTAACCAATTACCATAAATGACATAATATACAATACTAGTTGCTAGATACCAGCTAATCAAGGATAGCAAGCTTAGTCACATTTAGTCTACTGTAAAAACAGAGATACAGTCTCAGTGAAATATCACATCATTCTTTCACAGTATCAAAATGCATGGTTTCCGTGAGTCTCATTCAATCGTCTTACTACTCAGTCTTGTGTGAGATTGTTCAAAATGCTTCCAAGCTTGCCCATAAAACAGCATAGTATTTGACTACCTCTCATCAGTTATCAATACAAAAAAGTTGTTAAGTGTGAGAGGGCAAGTGAACTACCAATGGCATAGCACAAGAGGAAATCATAGAGTGTATGCCCATCCAAAGTCGTACTTAAAACACACATGTCAAATATTTCCTGCTGATAAATATTATGGTAACACTGCATGAATTCAACAGTGTAGGTATTCATAGGTCAAAATGTAACTTTCTCAAACCTTCTTAGTCCAATTCAGGTGGTTAGAGCCTGTCTTGGCAGCACTGGGCACAAGTTAGGAAACAGGCCTGGACAGAAGACTAATCCACTGCATGGACCAAAAACGCAAATACCCAGACTCACATTGGGAAAATTCCAAATTGCTACTTTACCAGGGATGGGATTCAATTTCGTGATCCTGGATACTTTAGGCAGTAGTGCTAACCACCGCTTATAATTAGGCCATTTTTGTTTTGACACCCTTAAGGTAGGTGACAGAAACATAAAAAAATTGCTCAATGTTAATAAGATGAGAGATACATCAAAGACAAACAGAATGAAGTCAGAACCAGAAAATCACAGAGAACCGAGCAACCAAAAGTCAACACAAAAATCAAAAAACCTTGTAAAATGTCCTTATTACAGAGAATTATGGGGCACAAATGTTTCTCTTTATAATTCAGAAACTTGGTTGAGGAAATTTCATCATGAATGCCAAAAATGATGGTGTCTGTGAGGAAACAAAGTGGTGGTTCAATAGATAAAAAATAAATCATAATTCATTTAAAACAAGTGAAACAATCACAAAAAGACAAAAGTACATCAATGAGTTTATCATACTTTAAAATCCTCAAATTATCTTTTTTTCTTGTTTTTAAATTTAAAGTATATTTAAAACCTTAATGTAATGAACATTTTAAATAATTCTGTAATTACTGAATACTTTCTAATATTATGTAATTGTGCATAGAATTTATATATTTTCTTTCCTTTGCATAATATAATAATAATAGCAACAACAACAAAAATAATAAATCATCCACCTATTTTCTGAACCCACCTTTTCCATTGTAAAATAATAGTAAGGTTGAGCCAATCCCAGAGGCATTCAGTGCAAGGCAGAAACCAGCAGTGGACATGACTTTAATTTATTGTAAGACACACACATACTCAAATTTTCTCAGACCAAGCTGATTTAGAGTGGCTAACAAGCCTAACATGTACAAATTTGGGAGGGTGGAATCATAACGCCTGAAAAAGTCTCATACCAATATTGGGAGAACATTGGCTGGGTCAAAATTCAAGCTAAAGTTCACCAGGGCCTACAGGAAGCTGCCCACACAATCATAATAATGTCTGGTGTATTCAGCTTTTCTTAATGGGTTTTAGCCTTAGCCTTTGCTAGAATGTACTTTTCTAGAACATTATTATCATAAATGGTTTCTGCATACCGGATACATTTTTACCTTTTTGTACTTGTTAACCAAGTTTTAGAAATTAGACATTTGTGTAATATGGAAGGTTGTAGCATCTCATAAGTTACAGAATGTACTTTATCTTCCTTGATTTTTAGTGCTACATTCAAACCATGTTTAGATCTCTTATCTCAGTTTTCTGTCATTCCTCTTTTCCATCATATTCTTCAATCACTCATCAGCCATCATAAAAGTCAAGTTGGATTGCCTTTGTTCTCTTCATCATTGGGATAAGTCATTTCCTTTCTTATCTGCTTTTGAGACTCTGCTCAACTGTGAATCCTTTTACACTTACTGTAAGTCAAAAATTTTTTATATGCCCATCTCTCAGAAATTTTGGCCACTTGCATTATGTCACAGAATACCTTAAAAGCAATGCACTCTAGAGTGTTCTTGTGTACTGCTCTGCATATCCGCTCCATCAGTAATTCTTTCCTTTCAGAAAATCCCTTCTTTGAAGTTGTTATTCTCCGTCTCACCTCATCTTCAACTCTTTCATCTTCTGTAAGCAATGCATCAACTTTCATGAACTTTTTCAACTCTCTACATCCTTTGCTCAAAGTGCATTTCAATACTTAAGAGGAAAAAAAGATGCACATCTGTGATATGAGTTGAAAGAGGAATACATTCGTAGAAAATAGTTAGGGAATTGCAGTATCAGTGAATGCTCTAAATTAAAAGAAACCATATTATGAAAAAACTGTACACTGCACGAAACTTATGTAGTATGGCACAAGGTTCAGATTAGCTAGCTCATATCTTTTCTTAGACGTTTCTTTTTGTTTCTTTGCCATAATTTGCCTTTAATCTTTTAAGTCTTCCTTTTTCTTTTACTGCTCTTCACTTTTTATGAATTCCTCTTTTTAATAGCTTGTATTCCTTTTAATTCTCTTTCACAGTTATTACCTTTTCAGCAGTTGTTTCCATTTTCATTGTACTCTTCAGCTAGACTCACAAGGAGGGTTTAATATTGTTACTTTATGATGTTTGTTTTGTTCATGCATAGGCGTTAATGACATCATTCACAATAAACTTGATTATTGTTAGCATTTTACACAGCTGGATGGTAAGCCTAAGCATGGTAAAGTCACAAATGCTTTTTGAAGGCAGAGGTCATTATCTCCACTCCAAAAAAAAAATTTTAAAAAGTAAGTGTTTTTGTTGTTATTGGCAGTTATTTATTCTGCCTAAAAATTAAGGATTTTTCTTCATTGCATTTTCAAGTATGTTTTCAAATGAGCAGTTTCTTAGAGACCTGCATTTAGTAGTGACCTCAAATAACATAAGGTATAACAATTTTACATTTCAGCAGTGGAAGTCTCATTCTTTATTTTGATGGTGTCCATTTTGAGCATCACATGTATCATGCAAAAATTATAGTCACAAATTAGTATAATTTAACTGTGCCTTAGCTAGTTATTGTTTTTATTTTTGTCCATGTCTGTTATTGCTAAAATAAATAATTAACACTGAGGTTCTTCCACAAAGAAACACTATAATATGACACATGAAGTCTGCAAGCATTGTCATATTAACATCATGTACGAGGGGGGACCCAAAAATAACCGGAAATATTTTTAAAACGTGTTTAATTTAATTTTCTGTACAAACTACAATTAGTCTCCTTCAAAGTACTCTCCATTGGCGGAAATACACTTATCTAACCGTTTGTTCCATTGTTCGAAACATTTTTTAAATTCGTCTGAAGTAATGCCCATTAATGCTCTGGTCGTTTCTTGTTTTACCTCTTCGACGTCAGCAAAACGCCTTCCTTTCAAGTCTTTTTTCATCCGAGGTAACAAAAAGAATCACACGGAGCTAAATCCGGTGAGTAGGGTGGGTGGTTCAGGGTTATCATACCGTTTCTTGTCAAAAATTGGCGAATGCTGAGAGCAGTGTGAGATGGAGCGTTGTCATGATGAAAGAACCAATCGCCCAACTCCCATAAATCAGGGCGTTTCCTTCTCACACTGTTGCACAACCTACTTTTACAAAAAAATTCACTGAACACAAGCACAACCTTCCAGACTGATGGCACTTGGCAGACTGACTTGTGAGGAGTGTAACTAGATTGCCCTAGCGGCCCAACCACGTACTACAAGTACCAACCTAACAACAACAAAATTCCGGTTATTTTTGGGTCCCCCCTCGTATTCTGGGACAATAGTATGGAGGAGTATATAGGACATAAATAAATAAATGTATTATGAAATGTGGTGATTAAAAATAAAAATACAACAATATGTGAGCATAAATAATTAGATGTTTGGTTGCTCATTTCTTTATTTTTGTGTTTAATTATTTCTTCACTAGGGCGTTGTGAAGAGGGGGGGCTGAACGTACCCCAAGGAGACGCAGTCGCTCCTCCGAAACCCCTTCTTAAATGGTGATACAATGGGAAACAAATACAGTTTTTTTTATCTCCTCTTTGCTCGATCAGCTGCTGGCTTGCTGCTGCTGCTATGCCGTGTGATCTGCATCTCGTACGGCACTTTGAACATTTAAAAGCCGGTATAGCAGCTGTCCCACTCTTTGACTTTTATTTCCGGCCCCCTGCATGGTTAAATCTCTTGGCACAAAGTCTTGTCTTGCGGGACGTAACTTCTTAATATTTTTTAGTTTATAATTAAAAAACAGACTAAGAATCTGAAAATCTAACAACATCACATTAAAGTTTGATAAATTCTGAAAGGAATGATACCAAACATATATATGTAGGTTTTAAAATAAGCCTGATTTAAAGCATGACAAAAAATGTAACATAAAAACGTCAAATAAAATCTTTGCACAAAATTGTTGCAGTTTTAGGCTTAGGATTTTATATATAGAGAGTAGATTTATTAATTTTAGTGGCACTGTACACAACATAAAATATGCAAAAAACTAGTGCTTTCACCCATCAAAGTTAATAGGATGGATTCTAGCAAGTGATGTATTTTGATTGTGAATCATTTATAGAATATTAGAATAACAGAACATTATAATAATCCAGATGAAGACAGGCCATTCAGTCCAACAAAGCTGTCCAGTCCTAATCACTTAATTTTTCTAAAATAACATCAAATCTAGCTTTGAAGGTTCCCAAAGTCCTACTATCTACCACACTACAGTACTTGGCAACTAATTCCATGTACAGTGGAACCTCGGGTCATGACCGTAATTCATTCCAAAACTCTGGTCATAATCCGGTTTGGTCGTGACCCGAAGTAATTTCCCCATAGGATTGTATGTAAATACAATTAATCCATTCCAGACCGTACAAACTGTATGTAAATATATATTTTTAAAGATTTTTAAGCACAAATATAGTTAACTATACCATAGAATGCACAGCGTGATAG
Organism: Erpetoichthys calabaricus; assembly: GCF_900747795.2. Lineage (NCBI taxonomy): Eukaryota > Metazoa > Chordata > Cladistia > Polypteriformes > Polypteridae > Erpetoichthys > Erpetoichthys calabaricus. The sequence continues at coordinate 181,657,036 of NC_041399.2, read as the reverse complement.
TAAACTAAATGTAAAAACATTGAATAACACTGAGAAAACCTTGAACAACAGAGAAAACTAACATTGCAAGAGTTCGCGCTATAGCGCTACGAACCGCTCGCTAAAAACACTTTTTTTAATGAGTTTTAAGCACAGGGAAAAAAATGAACATTTGAAAAATCTGTAATTTAATAAACAACCAAGAAAAGTAACATTGCAACAATGCACGCTACGAACCGATCGCTGTAAACAGAAGTGAAGTGGAGGTTAAAATCCAATAGAAAAAAGTCTTCATTAAATACAACGAGGTTAAAACAATGCTCGAATCAGTCTCTTTAAAAACAAGCCCGATGCATCTTTAAGCGCCTTCTCAGCCTTATGCTGCCAGCCCTCAGCCTTATGCTGCCAGCCCTCAGCCTTATGCTGCCAGCCCTCAGCCTTATGCTGCCAGCCCTCTCTCTCTCTCTCTCTCGTGTGTGTGTGTGTGTGTGTGTGTGTTTCTCTCTCTCTCGCGTGTGTGTGTGTGTGTGCGCGTGTGTGTGTGTGTGTGTGTGTCTGTCTAGTCTCTCTCTCTCTCTCTTGCTCACTTTCTCGCGCGCTGTCTCTCTCTCACTCGCTCACTGCACAGGGAATGCACAGGGAGAGACTGAACACGTGCGGAAATCATCAGCGCGCACAAACTGAAAGGGAAACTGGCTTGTTCGTATACCGAGTGTGTGGTCGTGAACAGATGGAAAAGTTTGGCAAACTTTTTGGTCGTAACCCGATTTGTACGTGTTCAGAGATGTTCGTGAACCAAGGTTCCACTGTATCTATGGTTCTCTGTGTGAAGAAAAACTTCCTCATATTTGTGTGAAATTTACCCTTAATAAGTTGTGTGCCCAAGTTCTTGTTGAACTCATTTTAAAGTAAAAGTCTCGATCCATTGTACTAATTCCTTTTTTCATTTTAAACACTTCAATCATGTCTCCTCTTAATCAACTCAACACCCTCAATTCGGTCCTGAATATTACAAAATACTAAATCTAGACAGGCTTCCCTGCATTGGTGCTTTAGGATGTAGATACGTCTTCTCCTAGCCTCATAACAGCATCTCGTAAGAAACACCTCTCATCAGCAATGGTAACGAAGTGAATCTGTCTTCAGGCAGTTAAAATGAAACAGACAGTGAAACCGAAAGTGATTCCGGGAATCCAAAAGTGACACTCACGTCACTCACATATGTGCAGTGTGCTGTTCATATTACTATTATTATTAGTAGTATCATTAATATACTTTCTCTACTTCTGACTTTATACTTTTAGTGTTTTGCACGTTTTACAGTAGAAAAATGAGATTTAATACAAATGTAAGCAAAGCTTTTTATGTGTTTTTATGAAAAAAATGTAATGCTAAGGAGGCTGTTATCTTTCCTGCTGGCAAACAAGACCACCTTTATTGTGGGTCAGCCAACTGGAAACAAGTCAGTTGCCATTCCTGTGGATTACCTAGCTATACAGACAAGAAACTCACCACCCTCAGGAGTTGACCAGCTAAAACAAAATAAGGTCCAAAAAATGAATGCAAATTATTAATTTCTGAATATTATTATTATATTTTAATTTCCTACAGCACACACTTCTCAACCCATTAGCAAGAAATTCTAAGAAGGCATCATATGTTTACACTTATGTGTCAATCCACCTAAGCAGATAATCTTAATACATAATTCTCCTGCCTCCTCACTCACACACTCACGTCCGTCCGAAGCCGAATGCGCAGTCACCTTCTGCACAGCTGCCCAAAAAACCTTACGAGACCGACATCCGACCCCAACATCGCGGCAGGCAGCAAAAATTCAAAGAGAAAGGCGACTTCGATTAAAGCTCTAGAGGCCTCAAAGCCGATTTCGACTACAGCTCGAGGCCTAATTACGCATTCTGATTCAATTATGCATTCATTCAATACACCTATATCAGGTTTGTGGTGCTTATACTTATTACTATTCCATATTGTACTGGAACATTCATCATTCAATATTATACTATAGGCCTGGAAAATTCATCAACTAACAGTACAAGCCTGTACAGTAATGAGTAAAGCGGACTACAATCATTACAAAACAACTTCTTCATTAATTATCATTTGTTCTTCATACACTGCTGACACAAACTCGTGCCCATTTCATCTTACATTGTCGAAACGGGCTCTTTGTCTAGTTTATAATAATTTACTTTTAGGTCATTTGATCACAAATAATTATACAAACAGCAGAGAGAAGGGAAATGTGTCCATATACCATTTTTAAAATGCAAACCAGATAAGGTTTTTTAAAAAAAATAGTTAAACAAGTCAAAGAAAACAGAAGTGTAGTGTGGGAGCACATTAGTATTTCATTTCTGACATTTTTGTTTTGTTGTGATGTTATTAGTAATTTTTTATTTGTTGTTTTGATTTTTCTACTGTTCTTAGCATTGTTTATTGGGTGTTCGGATTCTGCTAACATCCTCAACTATTCTCCCGTTGACTGCTAAATGATAATGAAAAATCATTTAAATCTTTGTTGCTTGTTCCATGAGAAAGGCCAATATTGCAGACACAATCACAGTAAAACATGATTGCACTTTTGTGTGTCTGTGGTAAACAACATGAAGAATCCATTAAAAAAGGGTTAAATTCAGTGAAAACAAATAACTGCAAAGGCATGTCCATGAATCAGTATACTGTACCTCATCATTCCTGCAGCACTGTAGAAGTAGCAAAAATAACCACAGTAAAATAACACTACTTGCTTCAAGTCAGTCATGACAGTCATGTTATAAACATGAAAGAGAAAATGAATGCATTGCTTTCCAAATTGCTCTACATCATCAATATTGTCCAAAAAGCTTGCTAAAAATTCCAGAAAAAAGATGGCTTTTATTCTCTATTGTGCTCTATACTTTTCTACACCCACATAATACCGCCTTTTTGTATCCACTATTCTGTTTCTCACATTGAGCTTCTATTTAAGCAAATATGATCAAGGCTGTTTTTTGAAGTAAAATATGTTCATGTCCTTTGGAAGCCAAGATGCCACATAAGATCTCCCAATTGTGTTTTAATCCTCTCCATCTGTGAACCGTTTGGCTTCTTTTTTAATAGAACCTGGCTGCATATGTACACATCAGACTAAGTTTGCATCTTTTTTGATTAAATTAATGCATCCTTTATACATTTTGTGAAAAACCTATTTTTGTACAATATGCATTTCTTATAGTAGAGTGATGCAGTAGTTATCTAATATTTCAAGCTAAGTAAGACATATATTATTATAAGCAATCTTTTATTGATTTGTTTTACTTGCACAAGAATAATACCAATTTGTTATTTGAAAAATCTATAGTATTTATTTACTCAAAGTTAAAAAATATTTTGCAAGACAATATTAACAATAGAACTTCATGAACCTCTTATTGCAATAGTATCTCAGATACATAAATCGTCTGCCACACTGGGCACAAAGCAGGATCTAACCATGTGTGGGATCCTAGTTCACCTCAAGCACAACCACATAAACAGTACAGTCAATGGACCTTAGTTGCATACTTTTGTAATATTGTGAGGAAGGAGAAAACCAACAAACAGACACAACAAGAACATGCAGACAGGCCAGAAATTCAGCCAAGAGTCCTAGATGTGAATTTCCCCTTGGGATTAATAAAGTATCTCTCTATCTATCTATCTATCTATCTATCTATCTATCTATCTATCTATCTATCTATCTATCTATCTATCTATCTATCTATCTAGATTTTCAAAGGAGCAATGCAAACCAGTACATCAGTGTACAGTAGCTGTGTGATTTATTTAACTTCATAGATTGACAGTTTTAACACTGATAGGGCAAACAAAACAATAAATGTTGTTGTTCTGCCATATTTTAATCTAAATATGTATTTGACATTTTTATTATTTTACTGTTATCATTACTTAACCATACTGTTACTATAATTTTTTACTTATTTATACTATATTTTTTGTATTATTTTTTGCTTCTTTCTACAGAAGCCACTCAAAAATATTGTGTGATTAAACAAAAATATTTTTTCACAATAAACATTGTGCTTTTTCGCAAAAGTATTGCTTTATTTTGCAATAGTTATTGCCTGTTTGGGTTGGTAATAACATTGTGCACGTGCACACTCCAGCTGTCTACCGATAGCTAACGAGGAAGAGGTTAAGCACACGCATAGTGTGAAATCAAGTGACAAAAACTGAAAAAGGCAGAAGTGTGTGTTATTATGAACAATGAAGTTCATAAAGTGCCATTATGAACACTGCTGCACATCCTCTGTGACACATTTCCGATCAAAGAGGTATTAAGCAGAAGTGTACCAATAAACATTACTGGGAATCTTTTATACCAACAGCAATAGGCCTGCATGATGACAGACTGTGTCAGAAGTTTTCTTTTCTTTCTTTTTAAAATGTTGTTCTTTTTTATACATTCTAGTGTGTGTTCAGACCATAGTGTGTGTGTATATATATTTTTATTTATCCATTTATGTATTTATTTTTTCTGTAAAAGAAAAAATCTATCTATCTATCTAGGGTCACAGTGATCCAACATTTACCACAGCAGCACTGAGTTTTAGGCAAGAAGCAAACAAGGTGGACTGTTGGACGGCACACCAGTCCTTTACAGGGCTCTTGCACAGCCAATTAGACAAGTGTATCCATCCATTCATTTTCCAACCCGCTGAATCCAAACACAGGGCCACGGGGGTCCGCCGGAGCCAATCCCAGCCAACACAGGGCGCAAGGCAGGAACCAACCCTGGGCAGGGCTCCAACCCACTGCAAGGAACAAGAGTATGCTGCCAGTAATTCAAGTAACATAAACCTATAAATAAAGCATCTGTTCCATCCATCCATCCATTTTCCAACCCTCTGAATCCAAACACAGGGTCACGGGGGTCTGCTGGAGCCAATCCCAGCCAACACAGGGCACAAGGCAGGGACCAATCCCTGGCAGGGTGCCAACCCACCGGAGGCATCTGTTCAGTTTTAATCCAATTAAATATTTTGAAACAGTGTGATCTGGTGGCGCAGTTGCCAATGTTTATACCACATATTTTGGTGATATATGTTATTAATTAAGAAGTATTAGTGAGACATTTCCAATATTAAATGTTACACAAAATCATACATTGTTAGGCATACTAACTGCTACCAGTTTCTCTACCAATTCACGAGAATAGCATACAAATTCCATGTAAACCCACTGCACTCAGGTCCCAATCTGAGTGGTGGCTGCAAGCAACGTGCTATCAGCACAGGCTCCCGACCTCTCTCTCCTGCTAAATTTGAGGCAGGAATGAGAGCTCTGCACTACCACTATTCCAGCATTAAAACATCAGTACTAAACTTATTAAAGTTTAACCTGATTAAAACTAATTGTATAACTATAATGTTTTTTTAGTTTTTATCATTTGATTTCAAACTAAGAGTATGCTTAATCTTTCCATCAAAATCTGTCACTAGACAACCCACATGCACAATGATAATAGCAACAGCAGATAATATCTTTGCAAAATAATGTAATACTTTTGCAATAAAATGCAAATGTTTTTTTGTGTGGTAGGAATAATCTACTGTATACATTTTGTCACTTGTTAGAATTTATAATGACAGAAGTATAAAGTCAGGAAATGACAGGCAAATTAGGTGCAGACAATTCATAAAGCAGAAAAATTTCCTTCCTTTTTCCTTTGCTCAATTAAAAGGCAAAAAGTAAAAGATTAATATGAAGAAATGCAGCAAACTGCAATAAACAGAATATATACTGGAATAAATAATAACAGAATTTTATGTGTTGTCACAAAACAACTCCAGACAAATACAAAGGTTTGGGGCAGCCACCCGTATATTATATCCTGGCTGCAAAAAAGGTTGAAATAGTTTAGTTGTTCACAAGACTGAGTCCAAAACAGAACTGATTATGTGGAGGTAAGATGGCGGTTTTAAGGGCTGGTGAAGAAAATGATGTTGTTTATGCCGGAACCGGAAATGACGTCTTCAGAACCGTAAGTGACATCATCCAAGGTCCCAAAGACCGGAAGTGACATCATCAAATGCATCAGAACTGGAAGTGGCGTCAGAGGCACCGGAATCTGGTGGGATTTCCCAGGAATGGTCTGTAAGGAATTGAGAGAGACAGTCAATACACTCCGCCACCCCCTGGTCTGATGTAGCATTACAATAATTCAAGCCCCTTAGCTGCCTCCTACTCGCACATGTGTGACAGTGTGGTAGAACACAGAAAAAAGGATTTTTATTGTTTCTTTACTCAAATTAATTTTCAAACAGTGGCCTTTGTTCACAATAGTGTTTTTTTAGTCCTGTCCTGGCAGGGTTTAAAATATAGTGAGGTAAACTACTGGCATTCTACTCACACAACAGCAAACAAGTACAGGTGGAAACTGTGACATAAATGAATGTGTCTGAGCAATTGAAAGAAACTCAAGAAAAGTCTCACATTGATTCTTTTAGACCTTAAACAAAACAACTTCTGAAAATAAAAAGATAATAAGTGGCAGTTTCAATGATTCTTTGTTATTTTGTTATACATTTCAAATATAAGATATTATTTCCAAATTCACTTAATCCAGTTCTGGGTTGAATGTGGAGAAGTGCTTGCCAGCACCCCTGGGTGCTGCATCAGTCTATGACATACTTAGAAATACAAACCCTGACAAATTCAGATGATAGCTTTAGATTATGACATTTAGATTCCACCTTTAAGCACATTCTTATCATATGTTTAAAGTGACTTTCTTGGGCAAAACACTTTAGCAGAAAAAGAAATTATTTGCTGAAAGGCTTTGAAACCCAAAACACTACATTAACAGTATCACCTTATTTTGGAAATGCAATCATTTCTCTTTTTCATCTCTGAAACTTCACTCCAGCCGTATTATTCAATGTTTCCAAAATTCTTTGCCTACTGGAAAGATTCAAGTATTGAATATCTGATTTTAGCAGAGATTCCACTGTCTATGCACTGTCTACATTTTAAAAGTTTTAGTGAATTTCAAATCAAAACAGTTTGATCAAAAATGAAGGGAAAAGTTGATAATACACATACAAATAAAATAACTTCTTGCTACTGATTGTTCTGTTTAAGGCTCAAATTTCTTTAAGGTTCCATAAGTTTAATTTCATGGTCAGATAACTATATGCCCTTGTAACTTTCTTTTTGCCATCTCATTCAAGACTATCTGTAATGTTACATCGGAAATACAAAAGAGTATTAAAAATGTTCCATTAACATAAAAGGTTGTAGAGGATAAAACAGAATCTTTCATTATCTATATAGCTATAGAATGTATTATATTCCATTATAATTAGGAAAACATTTATGTGAATTTATCATTAAGATTACATTAACAGGATTGGCTCTTACAATGACAGTTAATATTCATTCCCTTTAGAATAATCCTGACTGTTTTTACCATTGCCTTCAGCTTCTATTTGGGTTTCAGGAAAGTCTTCTTTTCATGCTTAATCTTTACTTACATGCCCATGTACATTTTAAAAGTAAATGATTTCCACAAGGTAGAAAAGCAAATGTGACCTCTTGATTTAATAAAACATTTACCTATTTCAGTATCCTTGTGTTTAATTCAACATTTCATTTTTTTATAGAAATCTAATTATATATATGCGAATAAAATAAGCCAATCAGCCACCCTGGCATAACGTCAGAGGCTTTGCCTCAGGTGCTGACGTCTGAGGTTCGATCCCTATAAGGGGATGTAAAAGTGCGTACACCTGACAAGCCGAAATAAGTGTTGTGTACTATATTGTATTATTTGGCAGATACTGTATCACATATCTATGATCTCCTTCTCGGAGCATAGAGGACATGGCAGATGTTTGCCATATAGCCCACCAACCACAAGCATTACCTGATAGGTAACCACCCAAATAATCAGATTGCGACTCAAACCTAAGAATGTAATACTCCGATCTTCACCCGGTCAAATAAGCGAACCAGCCACTGTGGCGCAATGTCAGAGGCTTTGCCTCTGGCTCTGATGTCCGAGGTTCGATCCCTGTAAGGTGATGCAAAAGTGCATACACATGACAAGCCCTGAAAAGGGTGAAACACATCTCTTGTACTCTTTGTATTATTTGGCAGATACTGTATCGCATATCTATGATCTGCTTCTTGCAACTGAGAGGACATGGTGGATGTTTGCCGAGTGGCCAATCAACCACAAGCGTTGCCTGGTAGGTAACCCTCCAAATAATCAGATTGCGACTCAGACCTAAGAATATATATACACATACTAGTACATAATGGAAATTAATGTGGTGATTGTTGATATGATTGCTCTGAATTAGCTTGTCTCAACTTTTATTTGTACTAAAGTGTTAAAACTTCCATCTGTTTTCAAAGTTATTGCATGCTCTCATCTTGCAGCATTAGCTGAAGCCTGGCAACAGATACTATATACTGTATATTGCATATATGTAAATGGGATATACTTTATAGCAATGGAATGTTCAACTTGAAAAGGATTATAAAGAGCAAAGGCACCATTCAAGATGGTAGGTGATGATCCTTCCAAAATTAGAGAGTTCCATACTAACAATGAAGGGGATAGCAGACATGGGGAATTCTTTTGGAGATAATGCTTACAACTGATTCAAGTGAGTCTGCCCAGGAGAGAGCAGGTACCTTGGGAGTAATACTAGAGATCTGGTCACTTGAAGGCTCATCAGGTTTAAGTGGTACAGGAACTCTAAGGGTCTTAAAGGGGTCAAAGGTTCATAGGACAGCATGAACAGAAAGAAAGGAAGAAGAAGGGACTCTGTTGGTACAGTACTTTTAAAGTGTACATGTTATCAAGATCTTTATTTAACCCTACTTTGTATGAACTTTCTTTTCTATAGCTTTATTTCTGATGTTTAGAGACATGAAGGGTGCTCACATTTTACAATATACTCTATATGTATTATATAAAATTGTGTATGCATCTGATCTAAATGTTTCTTAAAAATTACACAGGACTTTTTTTGCACATAAAAGTAACTGTATTCTCTTGTGTTGTCATGGAGTCACATCACATTTCAGGTGGCAAACTGTGATGCCATGATGTTTGGATTATAAATGTCCTCTGAAGTGTTTTCTCTACAGAGAGAGCAACACAAGGATTTGTATTCTTAATTTTGCAGAGACTGCCTGAAAGCACTGCAAGGTGGAATGCTTTCTGGTGATATCAGCAGAGCTACTGTATCTCTCTCTCTCTCTCTCTTTCTCTCTCTCTCTCTCTCTCTCTCTCTCTCTCTCTCTCTCTCTCTCTCTCTCTCTCTCTCTCTCTCTCTCTCACACTCTCTCTCTCTCTCTCTCTCTCTTGCTCTCTCACTCACTCAGCCCCTACCTTTCTGCACAGCACCACCATTACACTCCACTCATTCGCAGAGCAAATCTTTCAGACTACGCCAAGTGTTTTGTCATGGAATCACACCATGATTAACCCCAGGTCACACATTTTGCACTCTGGTAATTGCAGGTATGTTCTCTATAGAAAGAGCAACAGACAAACTTCTTCTTAGCTGTGCAGAGACTGCCAGTAAGTACTGGAAGCTGAGTACTTCCTAGCAATGTCAGCTGATCTCTCACTTTCACTCAGCCCTCACCTTTCTGTGCATCACTGTCACTACAACACCAAAGTTTTCTTTGGTTTCCTATTAAGATGCAATACTAATCTTGGTATTGTTTTGGGGGTTTATTACCCAAGGAATCCAATTTTTCAAGCAGTATTTTTTGGAGCTTAAGTTTTGAAGTTTAAGATAGATTTTTTCCAACTTTTCTGTCACCATTTTGTTTTGGGGGTGGTGCTGATATTTTATGGGTTTTGTATCATACATTTCCATGGGGATTCCCCTTGAAACACTGAGGCTGCACTGCTTGGGATGTCATTGATATGCTGGTATACAGATCATCCTTAAATACTCACGAGTATCCAAGATTGGACCAAAGTTAACATACAGTACAACTCTATTTATGTTGAACTTTGATTACTGGTATTTTGAATCAAAATTCTGTCTTTTGACTTTGATTTTTGGTTTATGATTTGGTTTTGACAGTTCTCTTTGACTTCAGTTTTGACCCTTATTTATCCCTTTGAATTTTTTCTTTCTCCTGATCCTCATTCTTTAAACTATTTTGACTGACTGTCATTTTTACAGTCAGTACAACAACACTGAGTATATGCATATAGAAAAATCTTTTCATGCCAGCCTTAATATATTACCCATCTGGTACTACTATTAGGATTGAAAAAGCAAAAAAAAAATCACAAACTGTACATGCTACATGTGCTTCGATAAAATGTGGCTAATCGAATAAGAAAGAGAAATATCACCTTCATGTAACAGAGGAGGTGCTTTCCAGATGAGATGGTGTAAAAATGGCTTTAATTTAAGTCTATTGCAGAATCTGACATTCCTTAGTACAGAGCAGAAGGAACGCAAGGTATAACAGAGTAGAAGATAGATATCCAATATTGCGTTATATAATAATTCAGATATATTTTATAAAATAGTGCAATATATATAGTATACTAATTGGAACATTACATTTGATAATTTGCATTATTAAAAAATATTGAGGCCTTAATTAGTTTATCAGAAGTCATCTTGTATATTCGCTCTGGTAGCTTGCTCTAAATATAGTACTATACTATGTAACACATTTTATGTAAAAGAAATAATGCAACTAGTTCATAAACTAGCAGATCTGAGTATTTGTGTTGTTGTACCAAACTAATGTTTAAATGAAGTTTCACAAGAAAGACAACCTTCAATTAATTAATTAATTAAGCTACATGAATCCTTAATTCCATCCTACCTTATGGTTCTACCAGAATAACACCTACACTTTAATTTTTTTGATTTTTGCTTTGATTTTGATACACTTTATTAATCCATCCATCCATCCATCCATCCATTTTCCAACCCGCTGAATCCGAACACAGGGTCACGGGGGTCTGCTGGAGCCAATCCCAGCCAACACAGGGCGCAAGGCAGGAACCAATCCTGGGCAGGGTGCCAACCCACCGCAGGACACACACAAACACACCAAGCACACACTAGGGTCAATTTAGAATCGCCAATCCACCTAACCTGCATGTCTTTGGACTGTGGGAGGAAACCGGAGCACCCGGAGGAAACCCACGCAGACACGGGGAGAACATGCAAACTCCACGCAGGGAGGACCCGGGAAGCGAACCGAGGTCCCCAGGTCTCCCAACTGCGAGGCAGCAGCGCTACCCACTGCGCAACCGTGCCGCCCACTTTATTAATCTCTGAAGGGAAATTGTCTTTTTGCATGGCCTTTGGAGGCCAAAGCGCTGGGTCAGCCATTGTACGGCACCCTTGGAGCAATTTTCAGGATAAGGGCCTTGCTCAAGGGTCTAACAGGAATAGAACCCTTCTGGCAGTACAGGATTTGAACTGGCAACCATCCAGATACCAGTGCAGATAGCAGTTGAAAAATGTGTTAGAACTGCATGAGTCAACATGGACCTAAATCCCTAAGGAATGTTTCCAGCACCTTGTTGAATTCAGGGTATTCCTGGGTCAACAATGCAGGTCTCGCCTTAGACAGGTGAACCTAATAAAGTGCTCACTGTGTAAATGCATTTGTTGTGCACTCTATTGTGGCAGTATGTTCCATTGCCACTTCACAGCACTTATGCTCCTTCTTCAAAAGTGAGCAGGGCTGCCATGTGGGTTCTCCTTGTAGTTTAATGCTTTTTTTCTGATTCTCTGCTTTCACGATAAACATTGGTTTATTGCCGGTAGACATTACTCATTTTGATATGAGTTAAGTATTGTAATTATATTATCAGAGATATAACAATTGATCATCTTCTTCAGGACCACAGGAGGAGGCTGATTTCTCCAAAAAATATTTTATTGTCCCTTTTTCTTTTATCCAGTGAGATGAAGGCATCACTACTCAATGACCTGAAACAATAGGTCCTGCTACATTTAACTTATAAGTCCAATCATAAACATTTCCTCTGTAATATTGCAAACAGTCAATGAGAGGGAGAGAAAAAGAGCAAAAATGAAAAAAGGGCTAAGTAGCTTCCTCAAACATTTAACTACTTTTATTTCTCCATGTATTTACCAGCTTTTACAGTAATAAATGGGAACCAAGCTGATATCTCAACCCTTTGGGCTTAGTCTGACTGTCTTTTTATATTACAATATACACTTACAGCTATTTGGATATATTGTAATTCCTCTTAATAGCATGCATTTTTTTCAATGTACATGTGAAATTAATAATTTGTTAAGTTTCTTGTTCTTTTCAGCTAGCAATATAAAACTTTTTGTGGACTAAAGAATCCATTAAATACATAAACGTTACCATAGAGTGAAGCAATATGTGTATTTTTGAAGTGTCAGTAGTGTGCGATTAAAGTGTAAGTTATCTCAAAGGAAATGTATCTCTTTACTGTGAGCAAATGAACCAAAGCCAGGTTTGAAGCATGCCTCTCCTCTGTTTCAGTGTGTTAATTTAAATGAATTTCCTGACTTCCACTTCTTACACATCTCTACATCTGTAATGAAACAATCTGCTGTCTCTCGTAATAAGGTGAAAGTAAGGTGCATCTGTTTTGCCAATAAGCTTTAAATATCTGGCATTGTACTCTCCACTTGCCTAACAATTAATGACCTTAAACATTCACTGATACTATACATCAGTTGGTAAAATTGTGCAGGGACCTAAGTGACTTCTTTCAATAAGTATGATAAATTCTGTTTAGAAGATCTTTATCAAAAGTGATGAATCCTGCTATACTACTTATAATATGTTTATATTTTTATCAGATATCTGTGCATTAATGATGCTAATTCAACCTAATTCCATGACTTAATGCTATGATATAATTGTTTTCTAGGACTACATAATTATTCATACTGTATTTTATTCTGTTATATTCTTCCTCTAACTCAAACCATCTAGTTGCCTGCACTGCAGATTGAAACCCTTCATCATCTGTGGAGTCAAATGTAGACTTTAATTCCTACTTACAATATATGTAAGAAAGATGTAAGTTTCCATTAAAACCTATGAAAATGTGAGTACAAAAACATATATTTTCTGGATACTACATGTTTTCATTTCTTAGATTATTTTCCCTCACATTTATTTAAGAAGATGACTTAAAGGTGATGCTGACTAGACCACGGGATGTATCTGCAAAATAAAAAAATTGTTCCCAATAAAATAGATTTTAGATTTTTTAAAAATATTTTTAGTTTGTTTTACCTTCATTCAGAGAAAAACTGAACAGTAATAAAAACCTTTGTCTTGTTTAGTGTTACCTGTCCTCACTGTGTTGTTATACTTAAGGCAGATATTTGTCTAACCTTTCATGCTTTTGTTAAGATATTTAATTGACTGATTTTGTACTTTCAGGAAGTTAATGTGACAATCTTCCAGAAACTGAAACTTTTGATTTCATTGATTTGTTAGACTTTAGATGCAAATATATAACAAGTTTCCCAAAACAATTTTTCAGTTTTTTAACAATAAAGTTAATAATTAGCTATAATAGTGAGGAGTACCCAATTCTTACTGCCAGTTGTCAGCACCATGCGCTAAAGCAAAATCAATAAATTGTCTTAGGCTTACAATTAACTGATTCCATGTGGCATTGGAGTTAAAATACTATTTAAAACTGAACAGTTTTTCCATGTAATTTTATTTACACCATGTTTGTTTAATAGCTGAAAAAAAAAACAAACAACAAAAATAAAAATACTGAGGATACATTCATTTCCTTCCATATTCTACCCTAGCTGTCTGAGAACTTGTTATGTAAAAAGCTGACTCATAAAAGGATGAAAAAACACAAATTTTAAGAACAAATTTTTCATTACTTTTTAAATGAATATGCAAAAATTTATAAGAAAACTTTTAATGTTAAAGAAATGCTTGAACACAGTTCCTTTTCAAACTACGTGCATCTTGTTGCCACTCTGTAAGCGCACACAAAACAAGTTCATTTAGCTCATTAATGCTAATATGCTCAAAATACGGCTGCCGCGTATTCTTTAGCTAAAACTCTATAAACCGTTTCCCATTCATTCTCTATGGTAGTAGTAAACCACTACCAATGCGATATATTTTCTACCACTTCCATTTTGGGGGAACTGTTCTGTATGAGGGGTTCTGCACTTTTCGCCACTCTGCCTGCCTGCCTGGAGTGTCTGCCTTCATAGACTTGCTGGGTGTTTTTCTTTTTCTTCTTAAGTAAATCTATCCATCCATCCATCCATTATCCAGCCCACTATATCCTAACTACAGGGTCACGGGGGTCTGCTGGAGCCAATCCCAGCCAACACAGGGCGCAAGGCAGGGAACAAACCCCGGGCAGGGTGCCAGCAGCACCACAGGGCACACGCGCACACACACACACCAAGCACACACTAGGAACAATCTACAATCGCCAATCCACCTAACCTGCATGTCTTTGGACTGTGGGAGGAAACCGGAGTGTCAATCGCTTTTATTTCTGTTAATTAATTAATGCTTTCATTGATTGTAGCTAATACTGTTATCAAGTGGTCGCTATTTTTGCCTGTTGTATACAATCTAGTGTCTTTCACATCTATCTCCACTCTCACTGCCCGCTTGCCTGCGTGCAGCGTGTGTCGATTGATATATGATTTAATGTATTTCTTTTTGACATAATTCTCCGAATTGTAAAATACATATACAGTACATTATATATAAAATGAAACTACTATATAGCTAATACTGTTATGCATCTGTCTAGTGCCTTCTCTGTTTGCCTATTATATAAGTGCCTTCCCTATCTATCCATTTATCTAGTGCCTCTCACATGTGAATGTACTCTCACTGCCTGCTTGCCTTTCTGCAGCACCTGCCATATAGTGCCTTTCACATCTATCTATCTATCTATCTATCTATCTATCTATCTATCTATCTATCTATCTATCTATCTATCTATCTATCTATCTATCTATCTATCTATCTATCTATCTGTTTTTTTTCTCCTGACAGTTTTATATCTTCTATTATACAGTGACTTCCCAGTTTATCTATCTAGTATCTATTATACATTAAATGTGTCAACTGTGTCAACTATCCGCAACTCGCCAGTCAAGGTAAAGTGAGACTTCTTGTACGTGCACAAGCTGCCTTGTTCTAATGTTATTTTCTATCAGCTGTGCTATTTGGAGTGCAAGTGAATATACAGTATTATACTGCCAGTGTACAGTATATCTAGTCACTGTAAGTAGTTTGCACTGTTCAAACATACATGTTACCTACTGCAGATATTGGCTTCAAAAGCTTTGTTGTGAAAAACTGAGATTTGGAACTTTGTGTTATTTTTGCATCTTTATTTTGTAAAGATGTTATTTATTTTTACTCATTTTTTATTTTATTATTTGGAAATAGCAGAATTTGCACATTAATTTATTTTTTTGTCTGTCTTATTACAACATTTCTAAAAAAATAAATAATTTATTATGATCAAATAGTTACTCAGTACTTGAGTAGTCTTTTCACCAAGTACTTTTTTACTCTTAATTGACAAATTTTTTGGATGACTACTTTTTACTTCTACTTGAGTAATATTATTTTGAAGTAACGCTACTCTTACTTGAGTACAATTTTTGGCTACTCTACCCACCTCTGGCTAATTGTCTTTACTTAAAGCTCATACCTTATTATCCTAAAAGACTACTTTATGTATAAGAGGTTTATACCCTTCCATCTTTATTTTAATACTGGGTCCAAATGTGTTTGACATGGGGCATCATAAGTATGATAAATGGGTTAAGCATAACTGATATTGACCTAAACATCAATGCACTATAGTGGAGAGTCTTTGATTGTTCTTATTGCAATGTGTGCATGTGGAAATATTTTTTTACATTTATTTATTAATTTTACATATTAATCAAAATTTGACTTGTTTAAGTATATTGTTTCAGTTGACTCTTGACTATCTAGTGAATTTTTTAATTTAAAAATGTTTAGGAAAAACTGGGCATTGCCCTTTTTCTAGGTTTTTAATGGCACACACAGCCTACAAAGACTGCAAATTTAACAGGATTGCAGAAATCCAGCATTCCAAAGTACAAACTAGTGAATGGCTAAATTAAAATTGTACCAACACTTTGGTCAACTTTGTACTTCATCTGATAACAAAGGTATATATCAGAGTTGAGCTGTGGCCTCAGCAGAGACTCATTCAAATGAAAAGACACACAAATGGATATTCATTTTAGGCTTGTAACCACAACATGAATTAATGTTTTGGATTGATGGACAAGATAATACACCTATAACAAACACTGGAAGTGATCTTGATCCAGTCATTAGTGGCTATAACTTCCTTCAGAACTAAAGACATTCATTTCATTTTTTTGTCTTTGTGAAATGAAAGCTGCAATTCATTCTCTTTGAAGCGAGAAAACGCTCACTGTCTGTGGAGCAAAAAGCTAACAAAACTGTAAACCGTCTCCATACAGCCTTACAACTTCATACCCTGAACTAGATCAATGGTCCTCTCTTTCAAACCAAGTGACTGTGCAAGTGCCAGTGACTGAACCCAGTCTGAGAAGACAGAGAAACAGCATTACTTCAAGAAGGGAATTTCAGCACCTACACTTTTGTGCCTGAAAGAGTAACAAGATTCCCCATGAAGTTGCAGAGGACACAGCTTAACAGTGAGTTGAGGAAGGCAACAGCACCCTACATCACACCAGCAGCAAAGAACCATGTAGTGAAAACCAAGAGTGCACTGCAACACAAGAAGAGTTCTCCACTTAAACCCAGAGCAACAATGCACAACTCCACACGGCATTGGACATGATCCTTAAAGCCTTAGAATCGTAAAACTGTTTATCTGTGCCAAGATAAATAAGAACTCTAAATACCCAGTAAACAGCCAGCCTTTTTTGTGTTATATATTTGTCTGTCTCATCTGTCTTGTGCCCTGTCTTTTATGTTGATATATATTCTGTTATCACATTTCTATCACTCTAATAACCAGCAACCTCTCCTACAAAGATAGGTAATTATTAGCATTGGCAACTGGTAATTAATTAACTGGTTGAGTAACATCAATCAATTCATTCTTTTCTCATATCCCTTACGAATGTAACATTTTAATGTTAATTTTTATAAGGGTGAAAAGGAATAGAGCTCAGCATTCAAAAAAAGTTCTTTACTTTTCAAGCTGTAATTTTCTGTTAATTCCTTAATAACTAATCTGGTATGACATACTGTATAAAATATTCTGAAAATTAGAAAGACTAGGGGGCTGTGCCCCCTGCTCGCTTCGCTCTCCTAACCCCGAAGCCCGGCCCGCGCTGCGCGCCAGCCACTTGACATCACGTTGTGAAGGGGGAGCTAAACACATGTTAAGGAGATGAGGTCGGATCAGCTGCTGTCTTGCTGCTGTTGCTGCCACTGCCGAGCTGCATGTTCTGCTTGTCGATCATTTAAAAGCCTGTGCAGTGGCTGTCCTTTTGTCTCACTGCCTTGTCTAGCAGGACGTTAAAGTGTCTCTGAGAAAATCACGTATAGTTTCCTTCCAAGCCTTCCAAGATTATTTTTTATAATAGAGAGATAATTTTTTACACTGTGATGTTACAGAATGTTTTCTTGCCTTTGAAGAGTATGAACAGTTATAATATTAACTACATGTTCAATGTCAGCAATAATTCCTTAAAAGTACTTAACAATAATGTTATGATTATGGATTAAATAACAAGACTCACAAGTCCTTTTATTTGTGTCTGTTAAAACAGTTTGTGTTGAAATATTTCGTTAATAAAAAGCATTAGAAGAATCTTTATTTCTGAAATGCAAACTAACTTAATTTTAGAAATACATAAATAGTTCTTTAAATGAATAATTGCAGACACTATAAGGAATAATCTTAAAATGTCTGCCTTTAAAGTGTACTGCTTCTATTTTCCATTAAAGGTTAAGTATTGCCTAAGGCTTCTAAGCAAAATTAATTTATAGAATTCTAAATAGAATTGTTTAATCAGTTCATATTAAATAATTCCAACTAAGAAAATATAACAGAGGACAGAGTGGTAAGCATTGTTGCCTCACAACCTCTGGTTTGAATCCCGTGGCCATGCACTGTCTGCATGGAGTCCGCACACTCGCTTTGTGTCTGCATGAGTTTTTCTATTGGTATTTCAGTTTTCCTCCCACATACCATACACATGTGTAAGGTTAATTGGTAGTTTTATATAAATTAGCCAATATGAGTATGTGTGTCCCGTCTAGAGTCAATTCCTGTTTTTACAAATGAGAGAGAAGATCATGAGGGAATACGGCCACTGGGGCTGTCATTATTAATTATGCCGATATGTTTCTCTACCTGTTTTTAAGTCATGTTTTCCTGACCTTTATATTCAACAACAATAAGTCGCATTTTCCAAGTGTTTCCTAATGTTTGAACACTCCCTATGCTTTTCAATTAGTTTTGAAGCCTCATCACTATTTGACACTCCTTTGGGGTTAACAGCAAATTTCACTGCATATACTCCGTTGGGTCCTTGAGCAAGACTTTTAATCTGAAAATTGCTTCACGGTCACTGTACAATGGCTTATCCTGCACTCTGACCCCCAAAGGTCATGCAAAAATAACAATTTCCTCTTGGGATTTAATAAAGTATATCAAATCAAATAAAGAATATACAGTAAGTCTGTACTGCTAATATATAATTAGGAACCATATAAGTAATAGTACAAACCTAGGAAAATCTCCATTAATGATCTCATGTCAATTGGAGCATTTTACTTTTATCTGTAATGTTTATGTCTTGGTAATTTTATTGCAATGTTATAATTTACAGTGGCACACAGTTACCCTCACCATATGATTATTAAAAAAAATGTACAAAAAAATGTACAACTTACAGTAGACACCAATGCTTACTACCTTGTACCTTCTCAAACTCCCACACAGTTAATAAAAATGGAAAGTCATACTTGCTCAATATGAAGAAATCAAAACCAAAAGCATATACGAAAAACAATTTAGACTGCTTGCTTCAGCAGTTACTGTATCCATTCCTTTAATATAGTATTTCTGACTACTTCATAATATTTTACCAAAACAGATTGAAAAGTGGTTAATGAAACCCACAGAAACCCATTTTTGCCTTCTTGTGTATTTGATTTCCACATGCATCTTTTCTAGTCTTCAGGTACTTATTGGGTGGTATAGGCTTACAACAGCTGAGAAATAATATCTTTTACTTCTGCCAGAAATCCAGCAAAATTCCATCAACATTTGTCTTATAACACCCGGGCCCCTTTCTTAATTCTTGGTTTTTATTTCTTCTTGAGGTATTTATTTTCTTTTTTATAAAACTTTATTAATTCATCAATATTAATTCATTTTTTTTCCCCATTGTCCTCATTTTCAATAACTTTTACACGTGTATCTCTGTTACTTTTAAAATGTTTTTTAAAGCTGTTTTTATTACAGCAATATAATATAATATTCTCAGAACTTCTTAATCTAATGCAGAGTCATTGGGACTTCATTCTGTCCCCAGCAGCAGAAGCCAGCCCTCAGCAGGGCAACTGGCCATCGCACCGTCCACTCATATTCACCCACACCAATTGCCAGGTAATTTAACATACATATCTTTGGGGGTGTGGGGAAAAAAAAACAAACAGACCCAAGGAGAATCTGTTTATCTTTTCTTGTACCACAATATTTTTAGTTTTTCCTCATGCTCTCAATCTCCTCCTCATAAAAATAATAAGGAATTATTTTGTACAATTCTTCGGCCCATTTTAGTCTAAAGAAAAAGGGTCAAATAACAAGATTCATCCTAGGACTACAGAGCATGCCAAACTCTTTTTGATTAAAGAAATTCAATCTCTGTTCTTCTGAACAAAGGTGACACCTTGGCAAGCCAATGCAGGTGCAGAGAATCTTCAATAACAGTAAAAAGCATCAATTGAAATTTTTTTATTTCATCATTGTAATAGGCATTAGAAATGAATGGGGAGTTGATTTGTTTTAACACATATGCCACTTAATTTTTACCGTACAGATTAATAATCAGTAGAAGTACATTTTTAATTCAGTGGCAGTGCAGAGTATAGTTTGACAGATATTGAATTATTTACAAAACTGATATATAGTTCCACTAACAACATTTATTTCTATAGCCCATAGATGTACCTTTCAAACATGTCAAAGAAGTAGTCACATGCAATGAAAAACAAATTAAAATTATATAAGAAGAATAATGCATAAACAGTATACAAAAATAAATAATGCACACTTACATGAGAAAGACAGATAATTAGGAGAAATAAAGTACTTAAATATAGATTTTTTTTTGTGTCCGATGATAATGTCAGGTGACCAGGGAGGACTGAATAAATAAAAATAACTACAGTTAAGTTGGAGAATAAAAAAAAATCTGCAGGGGTCCCAAGGCCAAAAGACCCCCAGTCGCCACTGGGCATTCTGTCTAACATAAATGTTAAGTCATTCTTTATTGTTTTTTTAAGGCTTTGTCTTAGATGATTTGACTCAGTGGGTCTCATAGCAGGTTGGGGTATCCACTTTCATTCAAACGAAGCAGGTGGCTGCACAGGATTTTGATCATGTGGTGGTGGCAGAGAACACCACCACAGAAAGAACTGGAAAAGAAAACAGAGAAAAGTAAAGATTAATAAAAATTGCAGGTGTTCTGACATTTCAGCATACTTTGTCAGAATAGCATACAGTGCAAACTGATAGCCACACGGTGATATCTGCGGTCAGATTTACTCAAACGGTATTTATATAAAAGATGCATGGCAACAATAGTAATGATAATGTTCAACAACTTCCCTGACGTGTTGGATTTAATAACAATAAGAAAACATTACATGTTTCTGTTTGGAGCAGACGCGCAACGTGCATGAAGTATCTTGCTGAACTTGCAAGAAACAACTTCAGAAAACTATAATAAAACTTCACTTTCAAACAGTACAACCACGTCTTTTATGAGTGAACTGCTCTCAAACTGTAGCTATATAACAAATGGACAGTTTCTGCGCATGCACATTAGTCCACAGTATGCCATTCTGATAGGTATGCTGAAATGTCAGAACACAGGTTCACTGAAGTGTTTAATAATTGTATGCATTGACTAATTAAGCAAAAACTAAAATATTAAATGCCTTCCATTTCCTGGCCTAGAGTGTACTCAAATATAGTATGCTACAGTGACGGTTGGGAATTCCAAAATCTTCAAACTTTACATTTTTGAGTACTGGTATACTGATGTTCCTGAATATAAGTGATATTGTAACAGTTCAACACTGGCTTAAGAAAAAAAAAATAATATGGCACATTAATCATGACTCAGGTAATTGCAGTTTTCAAAAGAATGGTGTAATCTGATACATGTTCATTGTATGCCTGACTTGAAATGCATATTCTGAACAGGAGTAGCTAGCATTAAAAAATACATATCGGTGTGTTTGTCTAATGTTGTTTCCTGGCATTATTTTGTTTCTGTTCATTCAAGTAAACAAAAAATAAAATGAAAATAAGCTGAAGTGGAAAATACCACTGGCTGTATTGGCCATCTGCATCTCCATCTGGTTTCAGAGCAAAGGGGAGATATCAATA
This sequence comes from Erpetoichthys calabaricus, assembly GCF_900747795.2. NCBI lineage: Eukaryota > Metazoa > Chordata > Cladistia > Polypteriformes > Polypteridae > Erpetoichthys > Erpetoichthys calabaricus. Next base: position 181,635,360 of record NC_041399.2, on the reverse strand, counting down.
AGTAGAGCTAAAGAATTGGATGTCTGCAAGCCTGTATATTTGTGTTTATCTGGCTATTTGCTGAATGGTGATTTCAAGATGATTTTCTTAAGGTTATAGTGGATTTTCTAGCTTTGCAGGGTCTATTTGAGAATTTGTTATATTTAGTGTTATAGTCTCACTTTCTCCAGCCAAGTCATTTATTATTGTTTGATAGTGTTTACTACACATCATCCAAATTATTGCATCTGAATTTTTCTGGCCAGCTCCCTGCTGATTCTCTTCTAATGCGAATAGTGTTCCAAATGTGTGCATTCCTTTGTTTTGGTGTAATAAAACATCAGATCAATGTCATCCTCTTACACAGAATGACACTAACATTCACTTGCTGTGACATCTAACTAAATTGACTTTATTAAACAAACTGCTAATAAGGTCAGTATTGCCCCTTTTAACTGTTGTTCCCTGACAAACAAAGCTCTGTTACTAATTACTGAAATTATTCTGAATTTTCTTTTTCTCTGTGTCTAATGACTATATGCAACTGAATGTGCTTTCTCCCTGGCAACAAGTACTTCATGCACTCTTGCTATTGTTTTATGTGACCATTTGTCAGTGACAGCCTTTTAGAGGGTAATTCTTTTGAATTTTTAGTTATAAAATGTAACAGTGTTGGTCCAGTTTGTTTATCATAGTGTATCACCCACCCAAATCACTCGAATATTTTATGTTTGAATTGCTTACAATAGCTTCTTCTGTGTGCTTCCAGAATAATCTTGTTAGGTGCTATTCATTTGGATTATCCTTGCTGTTCACTGACTTCAGCTTCTTTTGTCTGCACTAGACTTCTTTGATTTCCTTCAGAATGTTGATTTTCCTGCTCATACTAATGGACAAATACTAAACATTTGTTCTGCTGGTCTAAACATTTTACATCTCTCAGATTCCATCATGGACATTCAATTATTTCTGCTACTGTTGATAATTTAGCCCCTCTGAAAACCATAATTATTCCCTCAACATACACTATTCTATGGGACACCTCTGAATTAAGATCCATGAAAGAAACTGGACAGCATCTTGAGTGTGTTACAGTACATTGTGTAGCTTACAATGATCACATTGAACAACATAAGGACACTTTTTATGCCCTCATGAAAGCTTATTTTTCCTGTATTACAAATGAAGTTTGCAATATAATCTTTTCATAACCATTAATAAACTCTTGCACCTTCTGTCTTTTACGCTGCATGGTTTTGTTACTTTGTGTGATTTTCTAATAATTAAATTTACAGTATATAATGTGACAGATAGGGGGCGCTGTCGACCCCTTGAACCCTCAGACACCAGATAAAAGTTCAAATAATTATTTATTATAACAACAAATGTGCACAAAGCATCCTCCACTCAACAATACTCAATAATAATCCAATAAATCAATACAACAATCAATCCTTCACTCCCAGCAGCTCAGTCACCCTTCCTCCCAACTCGGCTCGCTGCTGGGATTTCCCAGAGTCCTTTTATATACCTTAACCCGGAGGTGCTTCTGATTCCCCAGTCCATGTGATTCCCCAGCACTTCCGGGTCAGGTGAAAACTCCTCTTTTTCTTCAGCCTGGAAGTATGTCATTTCCTCTGTCCCTGTGACTAGGACGTACTTCCGGGTTATAGTGCAAATATAAATCCTTATGCCTCCCTGCAGCGTCCTCTGGCGGCCCCCATGGTATCCAGCAGGGCTGTGAAGAAAAACTCCAAGGTCCATGATGCCCTGCTGGAATTCGGGTCATCTCCATGTTGCAGGGAGGGCTCCATCTGTCGGCTTGTGGGTATTGGCCGGGATAAGCTGCAGGCCATATTGCAAAATATAAACAACTGCCATCTTGCCTGCCATCTGACATTTTGTCTGGTTGTAATAACATTAATACTAATAGTCATTTTAGTTCTATTACTCCCATTAATCTTATGTTTATTTATTACCTGATGACGAAATCCAATACCCCTACTTGTCCACTTGAACCAGCCCCAACACCTCTGATCAACATGTGTCTTCCTTCTCTTTCAACATCTATTGCTTGTATAATAAACAGTGCTCTTGCTTCTTGGCTTATTTCCATCTCTCTGAAAACTGTCATTCCAACTCCTAATGTTTAAATCCCACCCTTGACAGTTCTCATTAATTACAGGTATATCTCTAACCTTCCTTTTCTTTCAAAGACTCTCATGAAATTAGTGGCCCCTATGCTTAGATATAGAAACGGCTTTACTTAGAGTTGTAAATGACCTCCTGCACTCTGCAAACTCAGGTCTTGTTAATATTTTACTCCTTATTGATCTCAGTGCTGATTTTGATATGGTTAATCATAACATTCAACTCTCCTGTCATCAATCTCACCTTGAAATTTGTAATACTGCTGGTTCAGGCCCATGACAGCTTGTATTTCATTTCAATTGGAAAACATAAGTCTCTGGATTCTCAAGGTATTCCACAAGGTTATATTTTAGATCCTATTTTGTTTTCCATTTATTTGCTTCTGCTAGCCTCTATTATTCATCAGCATGGTTTGCAGTTTAATTTTTATGCAGATGACACCTACATACAGTATATCTAAGAATCTATCGCTCATGTCATGGTCTTCTACCTCATTCTTTGATAAACTACCTCTAGGATATTAATTACTGGATGGCATCTAATGTTTTATGCTATATCAGGATAAGACTGAAATCACATTGATAGGATCCAAGGCTGCTTTTCCAAAGGTCAGCGATTTTTGTCTCAACATACAGGTAGATGGTCCTACAGTTACTCATTCTGGTGTTATTTTTAATTCCACAATCACTTTCCAGTTACATATTAATTCCTTAACTAAAGTCACATTCTATTTAATAATGCATCCTTCACTTATATCCCAAAATGTAGAAATCCTAATTCATGTTTATATTGACACACATCTGAATTACTGCAATTGATTATATACTAGTCTCCCTGTCAAATCTTTCAGAAAATTGCAATATGTTGAAACTTGTCATTGAGGCTACTAATGCATATCAGGAAATCTACACAAATTATTCCTGATTCTTTCCAGTTACACTGACGTCCTCTAGTCATTCACATTCAATCTGAACTCCTCATATTTACACACAAAGCACTAAATGGCTTTACCCCTTCTTATTTTTCTGCTCTTCTTCAACCTTGTGTTATTCCCTCTGGTCTTCTTGCATCGGTCTTTTCTCTGTTTCCCACACAAAACTGTTGGCCGGTGGAAACAGAACATTTAGTGCAGCTGTTCCCAGACTGAGGAATTCTTGTCCTCATTCTCTTTGGAACTGCACAACCCTTTCTTTTATATTCTTTACATTAGTATAGTCCAATTTCTTGTCCTACTGTTTCATATCTTACCTGTAGTACTAGGGTGTTGAACCGTGTTAGCAATTATGAATGTAGTGAGAAGTCAAGCAAAATGACACCTTTTATTGGCTGACTAAAAAGATTACAATATGCAAGCTTGTGAGGCAACTCATCTTGCCTGAAGAAGGGGCCTGAGATGCCTCGAAAGTTTGCATATTGTAATCATTTTAGTTAGCCAATAAAAGGTGTCATTTTGCTTGACTACTCACTATATATTTTACCTGTAAATTTCTGAAATTATTTTTAAGGCTATTTTTACTCTGTTGTATTTGTAGTGTATTTTGGCTTTCTCTGTACCTCTTTGTTAATTCATTCATTCACTTTTGTAAAGTGACCTTGAGATATATAAATAAAACATTATTATTATTAATAAGTTTGACAATTTCATTTATAAGCAACACTGAAACTCTTTAGTGGCTTTTTACAACAGATCCTACTCCTGAAAACCAAATTAGATTGAAGTGTGTTTCAAAGCTTTCATTTGTGACCCATCTAAAAAATCAGCTGAAGTAGTGTTTACAGGAATAAATGTAGTACTAAACAATCGGCCAACCTAAAGACAGAACAGGTATCAAACAAATTCTGTTACTGTTAATTTTTATATACATTTTGTGCTTTAGGTAACATAGTAGTTGACTGTCAGTTATCATCTGTCCCAGTGTGTGTGGGTGTGTGAGAGTCTGTGTGGCAATGGACTGCCTTGTCACCCAAGTGTTGCATTGGTAGGTACTGGGTTCTGACATGGCCCTGCAGTACATTAAGAACAGACATCTCCATTTAGCTTTATTCAGATCAGTGGCCATATCGTGCATTTCTTTCTCAAGCCTGATTTTTAAACCATAAAATCACAACAAAAACCAAAGTAATATTTTTTTTATATGGTAGCACTTATTCATATTTCCCTATCAGCAGTTGTGGAAAAGCACAAAAGGGTTAACTTAATTAGAAGTAATTTGCAAAAGGAAACATGCATGACAACCTCATAAAAATAAATATTTTATTGGTTAATGAAGTACAAACTGAACAGGTTTTTCAGCTAAGTATGCGTAAATGTCCTTGGCAGTGTTCTCACCAAACATTTTTTACATAACTTCTTAACTGTTGTGATTTTCTTTATTAAATCAAAGGTGCTTTGGCACATGAAGGCCTCCAATTAAAGATGGCATGGTAGTACATTTTAAAAGAACTCTAAAACATAAGGAACTATGCAAAGTCAAAGAGCAATAGAATTAGAAACGTTTCTAGGATATATTACTGCATATGCAAAAGTTGAAGAAACAAAACAATAGCCATTACAGGCATATAGGCAAATGGAAGAAGTTTGAATCAGTCTATTATAAAAAAAAAAATTTTGGAAGGCTTGGAAGGAGACGATACACAACTTTCTCGGAGACACTTTAACATCACACGAGACAAGGCAGTGAGACAAAAGGACAGCTGCTGTACAGGCTTTTAAATGATCGTCGCACAGTGCAACAAGCAGAACACGCAGCTCAGCAGCAGCAAGCCAGCAGCTGATCCGACCGCATCTCCTTAGCATGCATTCAGCCCCCCCCCCCCTTCACAACGCAAGCGGCAGAGACGCAAAATGGTTGGCACGTAGCACACCCCGGGGGGGGGGGGGGAGGGTTGTGGGCGAGTGAAGCCCCCTAGTGTGTGTATATATATATATATATATATTACTCTTGTGACCTTCCCAAGATGGCCAAGGAATCCCCAACTAGTTTACCATAATATTTTATCTCTGCTAGATACTATAAACAGTTGTACAGTTATTGTACCTTATACGTAAAATCTGGCAATCCTAAACATATTGACCTGAGAGCTACAAATGAAATAAAATGAATAATTTATTTACTAGAAACACACAATGTCATTGTTACTTTAAAAGACAGTAGCATAAACAAGTTTAACAGTACAGTATAGAAGTATTTAATTGTAATTACACTGAATACTTGAATAGATAAATGAAATTTTTAAGTTAGTGTGTGAAGGGAGAGGAGTTTAGAATTACAGGTATGCCCAAGTGTCCATCCATCCATCCATTATCCAACCCGCTGAATCCGAACACAGGGTCACGGGGGTCTGCTGGAGCCAATCCCAGCCAACACAGGGCACAAGGCAGGAACAAATCCTGGGCAGGGTGCCAACCCACCGCAGGACACACACAAACACACACACATACCAAGCACACTCTAGGGCCAATTTCGAATCGCCAATCCACCTAACCTGCATGTCTTTGGACTGTGGGAGGAAACCCACGCAGACACGGGGAGAACATGCAAACTCCATGCAGGGAGGACCCGGCCTTTTATTTAACATAGGCGACTACTGTTTCCAAGAAAGTAACGAGTGACTGGAAGCTGACAGAGGAAAAAATGTTCTTTCTTTGTGTTATTTGTAAGTAAAATGATGTTTATATCCAAGTGAAGACTGTGGTGGACAGAATTTTAAACAATTTTATCTTAGTAACAATGAAAACATTTATAGACAGGGGTCAGTGAAAAGGAAATATTCCTGAATCGTTTAACCCAAGAGCCATTTTCATCAGGGCACACCATCCGCCCAGGCAATTCATCTACAACCAATATGAAACCTTGTCTCTTTCAGAAATCGGGTCGATTCTAGCAGACTACAGCTATTTCAAAAGTAAGTCACAGGAAATGAAGTCATTAATGAAGATGGACAAAATAAGTGTCCATAAGAAACAGCCCAAAGAAGATCCTATGCCCAGCATCTAGTCTGTTTATGTATATCTAACCAATCATTACTGTTCAGGATTTTTGCTTTTAGTTTGCAGTCTTGTCAAATTGAACAGGAGTGCGGTGCATTCTGGGAAAGTTCAAACAGAAATGTGGAGTGCCATATTTACTGTGTCTCCTATTCATCTGTTGCTAAGCTAAAAGACAATAAAACCAAGTGGATGAGCAGAAATGCAAGAGAATCAAACATTCAAATGAAACAGTTAAGTTATAATGGTTTCTAATCATTAAGGCAGAGTGAAATTCTGAATGGTGAAGGTGTCTGGAAAGAGTAAGGAATCTTTGTTTAGTTCAGAACTGGTTAAACTATCTGTGCTAGCTAATTAGAACACTATTTAGTAAAAAGGAAGAAAAGTTCTTATTATTATCAACCTATATTTAATTGACTCCTTTATGCAAGATGACTTACAAGGTCAGTATTCATTAGAATTGTATTTCATAAATATTTTTCACACTTGAGGTACAAACAGGATTCCATTGATATATATTCCATTTAAGGAAGGTGAAATTAAGGAGCTAAAAGGAAAGCAAAGTTCAATACAATTTCTGAACATTGTCACACACGTGCGCATGGGAGGCAGCTAAAGGGCTTGAGTAAGGGCAATTCCGAATCAGATCGGGATGTGGCAGAGTGCACTGACTCTTTTTCTCCCTTTCCTGCAGACCAGTCACGGGAAATTCCACCTGGTCCTCTTGACGTCACTTCCAGGTCCAAGCCTATGGAAGAAGACCTAGCCGGCTCCGGCCCCTGTGATGTCACATCCGGCCTCGAGCCTATCGCTAATCTCTAGATTCATCCTCTTGTCTGCAGGTGTAAAAGTCTTGGCATTTGAGGGTGGAGGTGTCACTTCACCAAAAGCCTTGTAGATGTTCCTTGTGTGCACATGTATAATGTGTATGTATGTTTTTCCCAGGTACAGTCTATTTCTTCTAAACTCCTCCATATATCCTTATATCCATGTTAGGGTTAACTGGCTGCATCTGACTGTCCTAATATGGATGACAGTGTCTGCATGCACGCCTTATTAAGATCTAGCTCCTCATTCAGAATTGGTTTCTGCCATATGGTAAGTCTTGCTTTGGCTCCCAAGTCCCTGGACCAAAAACAAGGTGTTCAGCCTATACATAGAATACTGTTTCAATTACAGAAAAATAATACCAAGCACTGTAAAAAATAACCTGTATTATTATTTATTATTACTATATATTGATATTACATCATTTCTTACTCTTAGATTTTTAGATTTTTTTGCATGTTTTTATTACAAATGTTCATAGTTTTCACTCTTAATAGATTTTTGTAATAATTATAAATACTGTATGTCATTAGCATGCTTTTTTTTTACTAAGCAATGATTTAAAGAGTAGCACAAAAACAAGAAATGAAGCCTAGCCCTCTCACTTTATTTACTACGGTGTAAATCCCCAAAGGAAATTACACTGTGGTTTTACTGACATAAATCAAATGTAAAAGGTTTAGATCAAATATCATTGAAGCATGCTTTACAGTTTACAAAAGATCAAAAAGAGTTTATTTTAGTTTTATTACTGTTATTATTACGATGTGAAGTTCAAGTGGATTTGGTTTAGGACTTACAGTATTTGTTCACTTAGTGTTTCTCAGTGTTTTTAAGTTTTTTGCAACTGAAGAAGGACAAATCAAGAATATACAGTACAGTGTAAAGAACTAAAGCTTCATGTGCCAGCACAGTTACCATGGAGATGATGAGATCCTATGACATACAACTTTTAATATTATTAACTGTAGTATTTACATAGAAAGTTTCTATTTATTAATATTTTTGCCAAAGAATTTTAATTTATCTAGATATTTTTGCACTCTTCTACCTATACAAAACATATAGTGTATGATAGGCTATGTAAGTGTTTTTCAACCTCTGTGCTGTCGCCCATGGGTCACAAGTTGCTATTGTTTCTAATGGGTGTGGGTTGCAGAGTGTGTCGCAGCAGGTTGCTGCTCTGACAATTGCTCTTGATTGCCCCCTGCTGTGACAACTGAACTTCATCTCCCTCACTGCTCTGCCAAGTGTGCTCAAATTATCAAGTGAGACCACTGGCTCGAGACACCAAAAGGTTGAGAAGAAATGGACTAAGAAAATTCTCTTTGTGTTGATTGGTAAAAAACTATATATTTTACATCTACATAATGCAAATTATCCTAGCCTTCACAGAATCAAGCGATTACATATTTCTTGAGTTTTGTCAAAGTGATCTTAGCTGTTCTTGTTAGATCCGATATAATGAAAGACACCCATATTGAAATCAATAGAATACTGTTATTTAAGAGAATTTTCCCAACAAAAGTCTAAAAATAAAGCAATAACATTTTTAAAATGTATGTCTTTTTACTACTGAATTATTTAAAGATTTCTTTTTTATTTTGAATATTTCATAATGGACTAAATAGTCTATTTTCTAGGTTTGTCCCATATTGTTAAACATAATCTTCACAGATGGAAAGTCTACAACTTTGTATTGACTTCTGGGGAAGTGACTAGTGTTGGGCATATTTTTGTAGCACCTTATGTATTTACTAGCATGCATTCTTTAATTTGTCTGATTGTCAAATTGTGTGAACATTATAAAAGCAGTTAAACCACGGCTGTCACTGTGGGTGCTAGGAATTTGTCAATACTATTTCTGTGTTATCACATTGCCATTTTGTACTTTTTTTCTTCCATTGGTGCTGAAATATTGTGGGGACAAATAAAGTTATATCTATCTATTGATAGCACCCATTGATAGTCACGTGTGGATGTTTGGTTGTTGTCTCAGTGTTCATTGTTCTCTCTATCATATTAAAAAAGTTTTCCATCCTGTCTGCTATATTCAGCCTTGATCACTCCCCTCCACAACGCTCACCCAATTGTTACTCCTACTGCGCACATACTCTGCCCGTACCACCTCATGACACTCTCAGGGCTAACTCGCCCTTCAATGCAGTCGGTTATAATGGCAAGGCAGAAAAGCAAATAATGTGTTGAAGAACGTTGAATTTTAGATTGAGACAGAAAAAGAACATCAAGAGCTGATAAAGAACATCGAAAAAAAAGATGTACTCTAAATATAATAAAAATCAAGAACAATGAGAATCGTCCAATAAACAAAAAAGTGAAAAATATCCCAAACAATATGCAAATAGAAATGCAAAAAAGCAAAGTATATAGAATTTAAGATAGAGATAAAGTAATTCATAATTTTATTTTTGACAAGACTTAATGTGATTTAATTTTTCGTTTATTTTTGATTACATTTTATTATGTTTTACTTTTTTACTTCTACTTTCAATTTTTTACTTTTTACTATATTTTATTATTCATTGGTATTTAAAATAGAAATATGTAGTGAAATACTCAAGTAACTGATTTTCTACCTATAATAACTAAGCAGCAAACCATCTTCCTCCCACACCCCAATACTCTTGTATATACAATCTCTTTAAATACAATCACTTTTTGAAATGGAGAAGTGGCCCGATGCCCTTCAAGCGGCTTGGCTGCGAAATAGCGGGCATGGGTGCTCCCGACGGTTAGCGAGTAAAGCAAGCAGGGAGCAGAGCCCCCTAGTTTTAGTTACCTGTACATTGAAACCACATTTTATTTATTGTTTTAACAACACATTTTATGGACGTGGTGTTATTACTGTCAGTAACAGCATTTGTTTTCAATTGACTAAGTGCAGACTCTACTTATGACAACAGTTTGTAAATCATATTTAAGATGGTAACTCACATTACCTGACATTCCACTTTTTTAATGAAATTGAAAAGTAAATAAAAAATGAACATCAAATTAATTACAGTTATGGGAAAATAAATTTAACAACAGTTTAGATGCATGTTTCTTTTGACCTTACTTTTGTGCTCTTTTTTGGTTTTATTGCTGCTTACCTCTTTGGTTTTTCGGCCTGCCTTTTTCCTACCTTTCTACCAAGACCTGAAGCAGAAGTGATACCTCTATAAAACATGAAAGCACCCACAAGGAAGTGTCTGAACTTTATCCTTTATTGGATTGCAGAGTAGACTAAAAGGTAAGGTCAGGTCAGGTTGGGGAGCATGCACTTGTACAGCACATTGCCACACCCACCACACAATAAAACACCTCAGAATCCTGGTTGGCAGCACCCTAGACAGACACTCATTTCAGTCCCACCTTCCATAAATGACGCTCTATCTGCCACAGCCAGGTGTTACGTGGGTATCCCCTTGGCCTGGTCCAGCCACTCGGGTCCTCAACAATGAGGATCCTGCATGCCGGATAACCTTCAGGGAATCTCGCCACATGGCCGTAGTGCTGCAACTGGCATTCCCTCACAATGCAGGTAATGTGCCTCATTCGGGTCCCCATGAGCAACCACAAAGTTAGACCAGCGGTACCCAAGGATTCTCTGAAGAGACACAGTACCAAAAGAGTCCAGTCTTCGTCTCAGGTCACTGGATAGCATTCATGTCTCGCAACCACATAGCAAGACAGGAAGCACCAGGACTCAAAACACTTGGACCCTTGTCCTTTTGCATAGATATCAAGAGTGCCACACACCCCTTTCCAGCGACCTCATGACCCCTCATGCTGTCCCAATCCATCTACTGATTTCATAGGAAGAGTCACCAGACACATGAATGTCACTGCCAAGGTAAATAAACCTCTCGACAAGATTGACACTCTATCCACAGACAGACACACCTGCTGATGGCTGTGCCTAAGAGGTCATTAAAGGCCTGAATCTTGTTATTTAACCAGGACACTTGCAAGCTCAGACACTCAGACTCCTCGCTCAGTCTCTCGAGCGCCCTGATCAGAGCCTCCATTGACTCTGCGAAGATCACAGCATCGTCAGCAAAGTCAAGATCCGTGAATCTTTCTTCACCAACAGATTCCCCACAGCCACTGGACCCCACTACCTTGCCCAACACCCACTCCATACAAGCATTGAACAGAGTAGGAGCAAGAACACACCCCTGACGAACCCCAGAATCAGTGTAGAGGCTGGCCATGATATCCAGCATCCTTGAGCAAATGTTTCAGGATGTCCCACAGGGTAGTTCGATCAACTGAGCTAAATACTTTACAAAAATCGACAAAGGCTGCAAAGAAACTGTCTGCACTCATTGAGAACCCTCCGTGCTAGGTTGTGGTTGATGGTAGACCTCTTAGGCGTAAAACCAGACTGCTCTGATCATTGGTATGTGAGCAAGTGATCACGGATCCTATTGAGGATGACTCTAGCAAGGACCTTACCCAGCACTGAGAGCAGTGTTATCCCCCTGTAGTTGCCACAATCAAGGTGATCACCCTTCCCTTTCCAGATAGGGACAACAAGTCCCGTTTTCTAGTCAGTTGGGATGATGCCCGCTACCCAAATGGAAGAAAAGATTACTTGCAATACAAGGAGGACAGCCTTACCATCAGCCTGGAGAAGTTCACCCCAGATACCACAGATACCTGCAGCCATCCCTACCCTCAGCTGGTTCAGCAACTGTGCAATCTCAGTGAGATTGGGTAGTTTACAGCTAATTGGAGGATCAGCCTTAAGAGCCATGGACCCAGAGATAGCCAACGTCCTAGCTGGAGGATCAGCTTTAAACAACTGCTCAAAGTAGCCAGCCCACTGCTCTGCAGTGTCATCTGTAAGGACCGTCCCCTCAACTGCCCTAACTGTGACTCTGCGACTAAAAGGCTCTTACAAAAAAAGGCGTTACAGTGTAGGAATTTAGTTTTGACTTACTTTGTTTTGGACTTAATGTTTTTCTTTACATTTTTTGACATTCTGACTCTTATTATTGACCGTTCCTTGTCTGACAGTTCTAAAAGATTTTTACCAGCAAGTTGTTAGTATCTCTGCCACTCATAATAAAAGTCCTGTTCTATATGATACTTTCGTTAGTTAAACCAATCCTGTACTGCTGTGACTGATCAGGAAGATGTCTGAATTTGTTTATGGACCAGAAAATTAAATGTAGTCATAATAATGGCCCAGGATCAAAATACAGATATTGATACATTAAATAACTAAGCCAAATCACTAAATCAGAGTTATTGTCAAAAGGAGAATCTAACACAAAGAAACATAATTGCAAAGGCTTTCGTGGAATCTTTTGTCATTTGTTTTCTTAGGTTATTATGTTATAATATTAACTGTCTGTGGTGTGTAAAATCCAGAATAAAGAAGATGATGTTGTTTTATTTACATTCTAAACTTTATAGTCAAATGCACAATTTCATTTATTTTTATACATAAAATACTTTATTCTTATTTATAGCCCTCCTCTAAGTTGTGTTCTCAAAAATATAATGGATTATTAGTTGACATCCTATAATATGGCTTCACAAGGGTTCAAGAAAAATTATGTATTGTTTACTTAGAAATCCAGCAATTTAGGAAGCAGACAGATATACTTGTTTTTATACTAGGCTTTTATAATCCAGTTCCTCTCATTTCAAATCATCATTGAAGCTGTTTTTGGGTTATGTTTGTCCAAGTCATAATTTACTTGGGTGTACAACAATGGGATATAAAATCTACACTTTATTTTATCTTTTCTGGACTGCTGATGTGATTTTTCTGTGACAGGCAAAATGATGTTCAGAAAACTAAGCAAACTAAGTACATTGGATACCTATGTGACACACTGTGTAGTGGGATTGTGGGCACCAAACTACACAAAGGGAGTCCTTATAGATCAGGACAAAACAGGACCCATAGGAGAGAAGTAAAACAAAGAGACACAGACAAAATGCTGAGTTTCAAACAAAAATAGCACAGTTTATTTACAGATGTAAGCAAAAATAAAACAAGAACATTGTCATGCAGACTTTGAAATACAGTCCAACAGCAATGGCACACAAAATGAATGATTATTTAAAGTGATTACATAGAAAATCATGATGTCACCAAAAGAAAAGGAAAAATAAATGTATATACATAAAATAAACAACATTCTTCTTCAATGAAAATGCTGCCAAGGAAACTACTCCATAATAACACAGTTGCAAAAGAAGTATAGTCCTCAAAAAATAATTGAAAAGAAAAAATAGGTGTACTCGTATATACAAAAAATTCAAAAGTGCACAAAAAACAAGAACTATATGAATACATTCACCAATCAAGAACCATAACTAGGAGATATCTGTAATGCAAAGAAAATATATACACAAATAGGCACAAGCCATAATTATTTATTGCAGTGCACACTGCTCCTCACGCTCACCAAGTGGCCAAAAGATGACGCCTGCAGGCAGGAAGTGTCTTTTATATTCAGCGCCATTTTCACCGTCCAATCATAGTGCACATCGTCTCTTCTAGCTAATTGCGGATGAGGCAAGCATGTCCACTCTACCAGTCACATCACACCTCAGTAAGGCCTCCCTACAGAAAATTTGAAAATTTATGCTTTCTGCACACATAACAAAAGATAAATTACTTAAAGAATAAAATTAAAATCTATTGGTACAATGTGTACAGACAAGTTCCTAATATGATAACAGAAACATCCATCCATCCATTATCCAACCCGCTATATCCTATCTACAGGGTCACAGGGGTCTGCTGGAGCCAAACTCAGCCAACACAGGGCGCAAGGCAGGAAACAAACCCCGGGCAGGGCACCAGCCCACCACAGTGATAACAGAAACAGTCCTCTTTTAAAAGAGTCAGCCATTAATAAAAATTTGTTTACACTACTAAGCATATGGTAATCAGATGGAGTGGGTAACAGACAACTCAGTTTTTCCATATGACTACCAGTGCTTCCAGTTTCTAATAACAGATGGTATGGTAATTGAAAGGAATTAGACATTTGCTGCAATCTGAGAATAATATATGTGCCACTCTGGTGAATGGGAAACTAATAATAGATTATAAGGTTTGTTAAAAAAAGTGATGCCCTGTGAATGTCATGTTCTTCCCCTTGGTGCTAATATTAATATATGTCAGACCTACCATTGCTAATAAAAATGTAACATTAAGACCTTTGGAATCTCCTGCCTTTTGTTTTCATGCATGTGAGTTTGATTGTTAGGAAAATGCACCTTGTATATGGCCAGTATAATTAAAACAAAATGCCTTTCTTAAAGTAAGATCAGTCCATATTGTGTGTATATAACTTTTTTATTTTCAGGTTTTTGCTTCAGTTCATCCTGTCCTTCCTCTAATTGTGCCTTCTCGTCATCTTTGTACCCTTCTTCAGTTTGTGACTTCTCATTTCCTAAGAGAACTCTTCAGGTACAGTATATTCTCTTCAGTTACTGCTCTCAGGCAACTGAGAGCTTAACGTATTTCAATGATTTGGTCTGTTCATCCATAAAGGATAATCCTTCTGCCATGAGTTTAGAGAGTCTCCTAGGTAAGTATAAATGTCCCATTTTTCAAACTTTCTTTCCTAATTTATTTCTTAAGGACTCTTTTTATATATCAGATTTGCAGTCATCCACTAGGTAAAGTCCAGGAAGCAGTTAAGGCCTATGTAAAAAACAAGAAATTGACCAGTTTTGTCAGAGACAAATGTCAAAATTGCCCAGCCTTTATCCCTTGCCTCCTCTACAGCTTAGTTTCTTAAACTATGGATCGTGACCCATTTTGGGTTGTGTGTTGTCAGATTTTGGGGTGCGCAGAGACAGGATTCACGATTGTAATAACATAGGAAAGGGTCAGGTACGGTTTGTGGAGTGTCTCGCGATGGGTTGCTGCAGGTAGTTCAGGCAAACGTCATTGCACCTCTATTACGTGCATTGCCAATTCCTGAAGGGGGCAAAGCCCCATGAAGACTGTTGTTGGTGATTCTCAAATTGGGGACCCCCCCTAAGGATGATTCTGAGTCTCAAAGACACAAGAAAGGCAAGATTTAGTCACAGAAAAAAAAAAGTTTAAGAACACGCTCAAGAGCCTACCTGTTGGACATTTCAATAAAGTGGAAAAATAATTATTTACTTATTAACGATATTGACTCTAACTTACTGCCTTTACTATTATTGCTATTGCCTTTACTATTATTATCTTGAACTTGATCTTGAACTTTATTGCCATTCAAAATAGTTGGTAGGAATTTTTCTTGGTGTTACATCCATACACATAACAGGATAAATGCAATTAAACAACACAATATACAATAAATGACGCAATCACAACATTATGTACAGTAGTAGCTGAAAAATATAATACACAAAAAACAAATATCTAAAACAGTAATATAGCAAGTACGTTTTTATAAAATAAACATAATTTACAGGAATGAATCAGAGACTGTTTTACAACATGGAGATTGTAGTAGAAAAAAAGCTGTAGTGTGTCTGCTAGTTCTTGCTTTTAGTGACCAGTAATGTTTCCTTGATGGTAAAAACTGAAATAGGTGGTTGCCTGGATGAGTGTAGTCTTTGACTATATTTCCAGCATGCTTTTAACCTATGATGTACAATGTATAGAGTTTATTTGCTATTTCCACAGGTACAAGTATTCAAGTACAATGGAAATCTCCTGTGACTCCCCCAGTCAACCAGATAAACATTTAATTCAACAAAATAAAAAAATACATAATTTATATAAATAGATTAACAGATTTCTTAAATATCAAGGTACTTAAATATCAGAAATAGTTAAGACAGAAGTGGGGTACAGCCTAAATATCATTAGAGACCATTCCCATTGCTGCTGGAAACAAGATATTATAAAAGCGTGTCGTGTGTGTAATTAAACTCTCTGGTTTTCGGTGTCTGAGGGTCAACCCAGATTTTCTTAGAAAGTTCCTTAAAAAGACAGAGATCCAGAGACATGTGGCAAAGTCAACTTTCATACTGAGAATTTCACCATGGAAAAGCTCTGGAATTATATTGTTAAATGAAGAACTAAAATCCAAAAATAGGATCATGGCATAAGAAGCTGAGGTACAGTATCTAAATACTGCAAGATGTAGTAGAGAGCAATTTTTACTGCATCCTCAACTGACCTGTAGGCATTTTCAGCAAACTATAATGAGTCAAGGAGAGAATCTGTGACAGATTTGAGATGTTGAAGAATCAGACATTCAAATGTCTTCATAATTACAGAGGTCAGGTCAACTGCCCTATAATCATTTAGACTTGAAATTCGAGTGCTTCTTAGGCACAGAGATGATTGTGGATTCCTAAAAACAGTAAGGGACTTTGCACTGAATGAAAAACAGTAGAATTTCAGGATAATAACATTTCTGTCTCCAAAGGAGCCAATGGACTTCATGCTCAGAAGCGAGGAGAGGAAAAGAGAAGTTGAACTGTAAGCAACTGTAGAGGAGTGAATAATAAGTGATATCTAACATATAAGTTGATAAATGCGTTGTGTGTCTTTATTTGTAAAGTCAAAGAGCCAGGAGATGGGACAAACCAGTCTTCTACCCACAAAGCTTCATTGATAAGGAAAGCACCATCTGGGCCAGTTCTATGGCTTAATTGTTTCCTTTCTTACTTACTTGTTTGGCACTACATAACATACTGGAGTGAGAGGTTCAGCTTATATGATTTGTTTCATTAGTGGATATTACACCCACACTGTAAAATAGCTGAACTAGGAAGGGCATTGTGCATGAGCTGTTTCATTGGTCTCAGGAAGTTTTCAGGGGTGTGTGTGTCTGGAGCTGCAGAGGGACAATAAAGAAGGAGACCTTCAAAGGCACGTTCTCTCTCTTGCCATTCCTCCATGAAGAGATGACAACTCTGTCTGAACAGCCATATTGAGACAGGCAGGCTGCCTTGGCCTGTGTAGATGAGCTATGTGACTTCATGTTATTGAGCCACTTGAAACTACATATCTAGCACTATCACGCTATATTGGTTTATAACCAATACTCACATTATACTCTGTTTTCTTTACAATTTGGACATATTATCTAAAATAATTAATTAAAAGTATAACTCACTCTTCTGTTTGTCTTTTGGTCTATTCTGTTGCCTGGGGGCATAGGCATAAAAGGTAGTGTCATGTAAGAAGGATAAAAGTGTGCAATGTAACACATTCTGGTAATGTCTACATATTAAAGACTATAAAGGGAAGAACAGGTTAATGATAATAATAATAATTCTTTACATTTATATAGCGCTTTTCTCACTACTCAAAGCGCTCTCCACACAGGGAGGACCTGGGATCCTAGGACTTGCCCTAGGACCCCATACAACAAAATAGTGATAGAAGTCAGATAATTTGAAGTCCTGAGTGGTGGAAGAGGGCTTCTTGAATTAGTCTTTTATGGGGTTCATGTGGGGCTGACTTACATTTGTAACTAGTAATCATTTGTAAAGTATAATAATCACTCGTGGATAAATTCTGTTCTAGCTTGACATTATTACTGCTTTTGGCATCGTTAATGGCCTTGTCTAGCTGATATTTAGCTTCTTTATAGACATCCTTATCTGCACTTTTATAAGCTTTCTTTTTCTCATTAATTTTCATTCCACTACTATAACAGCCCTGCGTTGTCACCATTAAACGATCCCAATAAAAACAAGAAAATTCAGTAAAAATGTGTTTACTTCTGAAGATGCTGGTTCCATGGACAACAGAAACACTTTTAAAAGTATTAACATATCTGTTCTATAGATATATAGACTGATATACATTTCTAGCTAGTTATGAAGTGACATTAGGAACAAGAATTTGTAAGTCTTACAGAAAAAGTACCAAGTTAAATTTACAAATCCTAAGTCACTGGTGGGTCTAACAACTTCTAGCAATTTGCGTCATCCCTCTTTTGTCTTTTACAGCATTTATTATTATAATCCAAAAGAGCTGCTAAGAAATGTCTTTCCCCTACAGACTCCTATTTAAACCTTTTGTGTTTCAGCATCTGCCAGAATATACAGTATAATTTCCTCATAATTTGTAAAGCCACACTTTCTAACAATAACTCTATAGGCATCCTGTCATCCTGCTGTTATAACAACTAGAGAGTTCATTGAAGCTTGCCATTGTATTATGCACTGTAAAATAAGCATGTATAATAAAAATATAAGAATGTCTCATTTGGGTATGTTAGTTTTGTCATTTATAATTTTAATAAAAATCCAATTTCATAAACTCTGAGACTCTTCTTTTTTAAAATATTTGGTGGTGAGTGGTAAGGGGCAAGACATAATATTAACGCCATAATTGTTTGATAATATGAAATCAAAACTGAATTTACATTTTTGTAGAAAAGAAAAAGGTAATGGGTTAACATTTAGACTGTTTTTTTGTGATTGGTTGTCTGGTAGGCAAGGGTTTGCTAGGGAGGAAAAGGTTTCATAGGTAAAGGGGTCTTAGGACCTAGGGCCTTAGAACCCCAAGGAATACCTGTATTGGCTGTGCAGATGTGAATCATGATACCAGTAAAGAATGGAGGGATCTACCATCCAGTTATTGGCATAACATGTGCACAAATTGGATGTGTGTACTGGGGAAGTGGTGGTGAGATGTTAGAGGGTGCTGGACACTTATTTCAATAGAGAAATGCAAATGGTGAGAATATGTATAATATTTCCACAGATGCATGATTGTCAACATACAGGCAGAGTGACGACACAAATGCTGAAATTACAGTAGAATACCTCCTGTTCTATAAAGGACTTTGAATGATCTCCATCCCAGGAGAACCAGTAAGTGTGGCTACTCTGGAGTAGTAGCACAACACCTCCTTAGGTGGTAGCGAATAGCCTCAGACTGTGTGGAATTGGACTTGTCCACCTCTTTGAACTTGGCAGCCTGCAAACTTCCCTGATACTTTAAGGGTGACAGAAAGTGCAGGTTATAGTGGTCTTGGTATCATTGCTTGGTAGCAACAAAAGTTTGTACACCACAGAATTGGATATGTTCTTATAGGTAAGTAATATTAATGGGATATAAATTTGCCTCATTGCTACAGTTCCTTTCAGTATAATTTTGGAAGGCATGCTAGGATGAGGATTCACGGGTAGCAAGAAAAGATGTCAGAATCATCCATGACTGAGGTGGTGGCACAAAGAGAGACACAGGGCATGAGAGACATTATGTATTTTTGATAATACAATTGAGCTGGTTAATTGGGCAAGTCATTCCATGAGGTAATATGAATATATCATGAATAAGCTGGAAATCAATGCTTTGTGCTTCCCTTTCCTCTCGCTTCTCACACCTTTGAGTGTTCCATAGCAATATTTCTTGTAGAGCAGTCACATGATATGAGGGGCTAGGGGCAAAACACAAGTAAAAGAAATAATAGGTCTGTACCCCCAGACCACTCTAACTGGAACAATCCAAAATAACTCAGCCAAAAGTTAAAAAAACACTAACTTTAGAAAACAAAGCCACTATAACGACTACCATTTTATTTCTCATTTCAGGGTGGCAATAGCATTTGTATGCACAGTTCAACATTCTTGTTCTCTCACCCTTACATTCTTTATTCATAATTAAAGGAGAAATATTTTTATATACACATACTATTGGTCTCCTTGACACTTTTGATGCACAGGTTTACCACAAGTGCCAACACTGATCCCACAGTATACGTTAATGAATAATTATGAACCACTACAACAGTTTTTACAATCTTTAGGCAATAAAGGAACTACAAGCTGTGCCCAGTTATGTTTAATATCACTTTAATGGTCATAATTTAATTCCAATTTCTGTACAATTGAGTACCTGAATTATGCACAAAAAAGAAAAATCAGCAATGCAGAGAAAGGCCTCATCAAACCAAATTACTTGTACTTAAAATCTGAATAATATTAAGTAAATTGTTAAATGTAATTGCTAATATAGTCTGAGTTAAAGTGAAAAAATATGATATTTTAAGTGTCTTTTTGGTCAAAAATGGCAAGGGTCAGGTTTATGAGGTAAAAAAATAATATATGATATTTATAGGTTATGGAATCACTTTTAGGTAATACCAAAGCTCCTCATAAATGATGGGCAAAGAAAATTGATTATTAAGAAAGATTTTACAAATACTATATACAATGATTTACAGTCTCTGCAATAACTAGGATTAAGATTAAACTAACTAAGTACTGTACAGTGCCTGATTCTCAGTCTATTGCTCATTACACCAACATTTTTATAATTCCATGCCTCGTTTGAAAGAAAAAAAGTTTATATAATGTGGCAGACAAATGGCTGCTCATCCTGGCTGGGGATACCCATAGAGGAGAAAAATGGGGGAAAGCAGCTTCTGAGGGACACTACTTCCCCCTGGACAACAGATGGAGATGTCCCTGCAGCGTTGCAGTACCCCAGATTCCCATACGGCACCATGGGATTTCGAGTTCGGCTTCACAGCCCTGCTGGGTACCATGGGTGCCACCAGGAGATGCTGCAGGGAAACCCAAGAACCTTTAATTTCCGTATAGCCTGGAAGTACTCCCAAGTCACAGGGATGGAAACACAGAAGTATTTCCGGGCTGATGAAAAATTCAATTCTCCATCTGACCCGGAAGTGCAGACGAGTCACGTGGCAGGAAGGAGAGAAGCACTTCCGGATCAAAGACTAATTAAGGTACTGGTGGAGACCCAGCAAGGGAGCCAGAGTTGGGAGGGAGTAGGACAGAGCTTGCTTGGAGAAGTGGAGGAGAGATTTGTGCTGATTATTGCTGTTTGCCTGTTTATGGTGGTGGAGGTGCTTCAGGGCACTATTTCGAGAAGAAAAAGGATAAAAAGAATACTTCTTGGTGCTTTTACCCTGTGTCAGCGTCTGTCTGTTGGGTCTAATGGGGCAACAGCGACCCATGGTGTTCACAATATACGAGTATATCAGTAGTTGTGTATTCCACTGAATAAAAAGACATTATGTATTTTAAAACACTGCTATTTATCATGGTGTAGAAGAGTGTTGATGTGTTGCATGTTGGTTGGACATTCACTGTACTCTGTACATGTCACAATGCCACTACTACTACTGCTACTATAATTTCAACAAGATTTACAAATGTAAATACAATTAAATAATTATAGAAGTAACCCAACTAGCAACTGTTCCAAGGGTGCACAGGAAAAATATAATTTCACCCAACAAAAGTATCCAGTCAGATAAGCTAGTTGCACCTATACACTTCTTATAGTGTAAAGCTGATTGTAAAATGTCTGTATGGTACTCATACAATGAATTAAATAACATGTGTGATCCTATTTTAAAAGAAGCTATGTGCATAAGCATTAAAACAAACAGCAACAATAATAAGTAAAACTGTCTAGGAAAAGCAAAAAGATTTTGTAAGGAACTGTCTTTCTCTTCGGTTAGTATATTTTGGGTAAAACCATTCAATTGCACATACAAGAGAAACAAAGTAAGTGATCAAAGGTTGTGCATCCTTTAAACAACTTGCCTGCCTCAAACAGAAAGAGCATCTGTAAATTTAACCCAATGCATATGCCACTGTGTGGTATTCACCCTCACATTGTCATAGTTGGCATGTTTGGACTGGCATCTCTAATGGGATGGAGAGAGATCCTCTAATTGGCCTGGAGGCCATTATAATGGAAGGACTGGGCGAGGCTGCATCCCAAGACCTTGTGTTCCCTCAGTATGCCAGGTGGCAGCATTTCACTGGTATGGCTCACACTTAGACACCCACAGGGCTGCATGGCAGTAGTAGTAGTTCTGATGGGCAGCCTGGTTGAGGTCCTTGGGTGCTGCTGGATGGAGCTGCTAGGGCCAGCTCCCCAACTGACTCAAAAGCATTTCTTGGTCCAGCTTAAATAATGAGCTCCTTGCCTCAGCCAAGCGAGTTGCAGTAAGGAGAGAAAAAGAAGAACAAAGCTTGACTAGAAGGACATGGGGTGGGGTTGGGAAATGAAGTAAAAGATGAAGAGGAATATTGTGTTTGTTTGAATTGTGAATTGCACTTATGGAAAAGAAGCCTTTATTGTAAGATACAAACAATAAAAATTTAAAAAAAGTTTCTTTTACCTAGGATATTTATTGGTATACTTGTGTCTGAGATTTGCAGGTCTGAGACACCCCCTAGCAGTCACAAAGTATATACACTTAAAGTATTATCTTAGTTTCAAGTCATTGATACATCTGGTTGATTTTTGAGTCATCATAAATAAATAAGTCATAGTCATTTTTGTGAATAATAAATGAAGAATGTGGTTTATATGTGTACTTTTTTTTCAAATCAGATCTTATATATTCTCCTGTATATCTAAAGATCAGAAAAAAAGGATTTTATATGACATAATCATTTAAAAGTACTAAAATATCCAAAGGGTAAACTGTAGTGCAGCATGGCTAATTATTTGAATGTTACTTTAAAAATGCTCATCAGATTCTAAAGAACAATTTTAAATTTTCCTCACTAGTGAATTTTTGTAATTTTAAATAAAACAGGACATAGTTAGGATTATGATTCTTTCTGTTGAGCAGAAAAATAAAGTGTGCTACAAATACTTTGTAAATTGTCTTAGAAGATTGTTTATTAAGCACAGATGCCCCATTGAGTGTTACTGCAAACAGAGCTGTTTTATGTGTTAAACGTAAGCCTTCATGAAACAAAATGAAGTTCCACATTCCAATTATCAATTTTTATACCACACGCTGAGCTGTTCTTGCTGAGAATATGGTGGAAAAAACGACTGACAGTGGCTTTTTTAAGTGAGTAAAAGTAATTAGTAATTTTTACTGTTTTGTGAGTTAACATTTGTTCATGCCAATAATATGACGAAGTAATCCTGATTTGTGTTTCAATTTTTAAATCAACTTTGAATGATTTTTGTTAATTGGTATTAACGAATACTGTTTTTGGTGCTATCTTCTGTAACATGGAGCACTTCAGCAATCTCTGTATATTTCACTTAAATAACTGGAGCACCGACAAGTTTCCAGATTAGTCAAAGATTTTCATCACATGTAGTGAAACAATGTGAGTGACTATAAATGTAATTTTTTAACAATGTCAATAACAGCAACAGGACAGGATTTTCAAGATAAAAAGAATATGCCAATACGGTCAAGCGCAAGTTGTAGGAAAGAGGCTGTGATTCATACTCGAGTACCAATGTTCTGTAGTGTCGCTTGCAACAGTAATAAAATGGTGTAGGAAAAAGTCATCAATCTTGGTCTTTAACTAGAAGTTTAGAATTAAAACAACATTGGCATTCGCAGTGTAGCTATTTATGAGAAGTCAATGACTAACAGGAACTTGACACACATTAGGAGGAATAGGAGGAATAAAGACTTCGACCTTCATCATTTTGCATAGATATAAGGTGCGCCATACAATTAATTTTTAATATTTATGGCATGAGTGTTCAAAACTTGCAAACAAAATTAATAATAAGGGTTTTGCAAAGTGCACTTGGAGGGCCTCCTTTTATTCTCCATGGCATCTGACCCATTTTCTTTCAACACTTTCAATTACTGTAATTTGATTTTGGATCTCAAAAGAGTAATAAAATAGTGTTTCAACTGTAAGAAAAAAGGTTAATTTCATTTGAGAAAGAGTTTATTTAGACTTGAGGAAGACTTTGATGCATTTCTCCCTAACAGATTTCTGATTGTGCTTGTGTAGGACCGTGAATAATATTCACAGGTGAATTAGCAATCAATTTCAGTGGAGAAAGCGATGCACCATAATTAAGGATGACATATCAAGTGGAGAGGATGTTTGTAGAAGAATCAGTGTATGACCCCATGCTGTTTTTCTATATACAATAAAATGAAAGCAAAGAACATCTTAATTCATCAAGCGTGTAAGTGGCAATTCTGGAGACAAGGGAGGTTCTCCTTATGTATCGCTTATGTATTACTGTATCGAATTCAGTAATATTTAGTGCTTTAAGGTAACTATGGATGACAGTATATAAAGAACTGACCATACACTTTTCATTCTGTCAAAAATGTTTTGGTGAATTAATTATGCAATATGAAAATTTGCATTATACAGAGTAAACATTTTCTCCATATTATTATAAAGAGAATTTCACAAGTCCGTGTACAACAGTAAATTAAAACATTCCTTACCTGAGAATTGTGACTTCTTTTGAATGATTATATTGTTTCATTTCTACTTATCAGTAGTTTCTGTTGGATTCAAAATTAAAATATTTACTGCTGTGCTTTACAAATGCGCATGCTTGGCGTAAAGTTGACTAATTAATTCCAGAGTTTTAAATGATGTGTGCTATACTATATATTGCTGTGTCACTGAAAATCTTTGAAGGTTTCTCATCACCACATTTCTCATTAAAAAGACTAAAATGTGCCAAGAGGGTGAGAAAAGTGAAATGGTCCTCTTTGAGCCTTGAAGGCAGTGGAGAGCGTAATGACTAGTTGTGTCATAGCCTGGCATATCAGCTGCATTGTGACAGAATATAAAGCTGTGCATCACGTGGTTAAAACAGTCCAAATGATTCCTGGAGCCACACTTCTATTTATAATGAATATTTAAAGTATGCTTCAATACTTCAGACCTTAAACACCATTGTAATATCCTATGCACATCTTTTGCTATCTTCTAAGTAATGCTGTCAGTGGGATTTCTGAATTAAGGGCCATTGGGACTTAGACCCACCAGATGTTGGTCAATGTCCAAAGGCATTTTATTAGATTAATTGGGTAGATGTAATATATATGCCATTTAATGGAACTGTTTTTCATTCAGTGCTGGTCCCTTCCTTTCACCGAGCGCTGCAGGGTCAGGTTCAAATATCAGAAAAATGTGATCAGGAAATTGATTTCTAAATATGATTTTATTACTTCTTTCAACTGATAACTAAGTGATGAAGCTATTGAGTGTGTGAACCTTTCAGTCCTGCCATTCTTTATTTAAATCTCAGTCTCCTTTCTCTTGTTCTTTTAGTAA
Source organism: Erpetoichthys calabaricus (assembly GCF_900747795.2). NCBI lineage: Eukaryota > Metazoa > Chordata > Cladistia > Polypteriformes > Polypteridae > Erpetoichthys > Erpetoichthys calabaricus. The sequence goes on along the minus strand of NC_041399.2, from coordinate 181,610,411 downwards.
CTACCATGATATTTTTCATCATTGTCCAACCCGCTATATCGTAACACTGGGTCACGGGGATCTGCTGGAGCCAATCCCAGCCAGTACAGGGTACAAGGCAAGAATAAACCCCGGGCAGCGTGCCAGCCCACCACAGGACTCACACATATACACCAAGCACACACTAGGGACAATTTAGAATCACCAATGCACCTAACCTGCATGTCTTTGGACTGTGGGAGGAAACCGGAGCACCTGGAGGAAACCCACGCAGACACGGGGAGAACATGCAAACTCCACGCAGGGAGGACCCGGGAAGTGAACCCAGGTCTCCTTACTGTGAGGCAGCTATATTTTTTTTTAAGAAAATTGTAACAGAGGTGTCATTTCCACTTCATCTTAACTAATCCGGCATCACTTGTTCATAGGCATTTTATTCAGAGCTAAAATACTCAAATAACCATCAACATTTCATAAATGAGACTGTTTAACTTACTGGGGTAATGGAGGAGTAACTTGTTTTTTGTTTTAAGCCATATTAACCATGTCAAAGCACCAATGTACATCACAGTGTATCTATTTTCTTATGTCTGTTAATTTTAAGATCTATAATAATCCATCTATTTTCCAACCCGTTGAATCCGAACACAGGGTCACAGGGGTCTGCTGGAGCTAATCCCAGCCAACAGAGGGCGCAAGGCAGGGAACCAATCCCGGGCAGGGCGCCAACCCACCGCAGGACACACACACACACCCACCAAGCACACACTAGGGCCAATTTAGAATCGCCAATCCACCTAACCTGCATGTCTTTGGACTGTGGGAGGAAACTGGAGCGCCCGGAGGAAACCCACACAGACACAGGGAGAACATGCAAACTCCACGCAGGGAGGACCTGGTAAGCGAACCCAGGTCTCCTAACTGCAAGGCAGCAGCGCTACCACTGCACCACCGATCTATAATAATAATATATTTTATTAATATAGCACCTTTCCCATGCTCAAGGTTCTTCAGGAAATTCAAAATGATAACAGGAAATATACAACATTGGATGCAAATAACATCCGCATAAAACACTGAATAAAGATAAATACAGGCAACAAAAAGCTTTGAATTAAAATAACAGACAATACACCAGAATAAAAATACAAAATATACAAAATACTAAAACCCTGAACAAATAACGTATTTTGTGACACAGCACAAATCATCCTGAGCACCTGGAGTATGAACTGAAAGGAAAGAAGAGACAGAATGTTAGGGGTAAGTTAAATGCCTTCATCAACAAATTAATTTTCAGTTACATTTTAAAAGAATGAATTGAGTCAGCTAACCTAAATAATTTAGAGAGATCGCTTCAAAGTCTGGGCACAGTAGAGCTGAAGGTTCTGTCACAAAAAGAGCACAGGTTTGTCTGGGGCCCAACAAAGTTGGCATTGTCAGTGGACCTTAATGGGCTAACAGGAGCATAGTGATGGAGAATGTTATTTATGTAGTCTGGTGCAAAGCAATTTAAAGTTTTATAGGTTTATAAAACTATAAAATAAACTATGAATGAAATTTTGCATTCAATCAAATTAAACACAGGGACCCAGTAAAGGTGTAGCAGGATGGCTGTTATGTGCTTGCTGCTGTAGCTAACGTACTGTAACATAAAAAAATAGTAAATTATAATATGAGAAAGGACTGGAAAACCTAAAATAACTCCCCTTAAACATTAGAAGATCAGGCAAGTTTCTCACAGATAGCTCATAAATTGAATCCAGGGAGCATAATCACCTCAAAATGAGAATGAGTTAACAGATAAACCATAGGTGGCTTAACTTGTATCTATTTGTAAACTTAATGCAAATAAGCGGTTAGGTAATGCAAGTTGCATATGGCTATCATCAGAGCAAGTGAAATCAGAAACATACTGCAGGTAAATTTCTAGTCTATTGCATTGTCTTCGAGTCTTCTGTCTATAAGATCTCAGGTTCCAAATGTTGGATAGAATTCTGAATGGCCCTTTGATGTTTAAACACAAACTGACACCCAGTCAGCAGCAAGACGTAGAAGCTGCTTTTTTTCATCTTATTCAAATATTATTTACAAAAAGTATCCTAACATATGATGTAGTTGTTGGCCATCTAATATACAGTGGATTCAGAAAGCAGTCAGACCCCTGAGCGTTCAGCTGACCGTGTTGTAGATTTAATTTTAAATATATAAATTTGACATTTTTGCCTATCAATCACCACTCAATAACACATAATTAAAAAGTGAAAACATGTTTTCAAAAAGGTTTGCAACTTTAGTAAATATTACAAAAATTTTAAAAAAATATTAAAAATTGAAACCGCCTGTTTATATAAGTATTCAGACCCTTTGCTGTGGTGCTCCACATTGTAGTTAGGTGCATCCCGTTTACTTTAATTCTCCTTCGCATGTGTCTAGAACGTGACTGAAGTCTACTTGTGGCAAACTGAACTAACTGGACATTGTTTAGAAAGACACACAAGTGTATAAATAATGTCTCACGATTCACATTACATGTCAGGACAAAAATCAAGCCATAAAGTCCAAGGAACTCTGTAGCTGTCAACAATTAAATTGTGGTGAGGCAAAGATGAGGGCAAGTGTTTAAAACACTTTCTAAAGCTTTGAGTGTTCCAAGGAGAACAATGGCCTCAACAAGTTTGAAACCGGGCAAGAAGAGCCTTGCTCAGGGATGTAATCAAGAACCCAAAGTGTACTTTAATAGAGCTTGAAAAGTACTCTGGTGAGATTGGAGAACACGTCAGCACTCCATCAATCAATAGTTTAAGTTAGAATGGCTAGATACAAGACCACTCTTGAGGAAAATGCACATAATAATTTAAAGTTCTATGAGAGCATAAGGTAAAGGATTCTTCAGTCTGATGGGAAAAAAAAATGAACACTTTTTGGGCAGAACCCCAAGCACTATGTCTGGTAAAGGCACCACTCATCACCTGTCTAACAGCACCACCGCAGTAAAGTATGGTGGTGGCAACATCATACTGTGAGGGTACTTCTCAGCAGCAGGGACTGGTAGAGTGTTCAGAATTGAGGGAAGGATGAAAGCAGCCAAATACAAAGAGGTTCTTGAAGAAAACCTGCTCCAGAGTACATGCGACATCAGACTGAGGAAATGACAATGACATGAAGCATGCAGTCAAGACAACACTATAGTGGCTATGGGACAAGTCTTTGAGTGTTTCAGACAAAGCTTAGACTTAAGCCCCATAAAACATCTGTGTAAAGATCTGAAAATGACGGTTTACTGATACTTTCCATTCATTCTAATGGAGTCTAAGATAATCAGCTAGGAAGAATGGGATAAACTGCCTAAATCCAGGTGTGCCAATTCGTAGAAACTCACCCAAGAAGACTCGAAAGTGTAACTGTTGTCAAAAGGGCTTCTACAAAGTACTGAATGAAGGTTCTGGGTGCTTGCATTTGTGAAAGATTTAAATTTTTGATTTTTTTTTTGTTTCACTAACATTTCTGAAAACATCCATCCATCCATCCATTTTTCAACCCGCTGAATCCGAACACAGGGTCACGGGGGTCTGCTGGAGCCAATCCCAGCCAACACAGGGCACAAGGCAGGAACCAATCCTGGGCAGGGTGCCAACCCACCGCAGTTTCTGAAAACATGTTTTCACTTTATTATGGGTATATATGGGCAACAATGTCAAATTTATATAATTAAAATTAAATCTACAACATGATCAGCATAACGTGATGGGGTCTGAATACTTTTTGAATCCACTGCCTATTAGAGAGTCAACAACCTGATAGAATTTTCTGCAGGTAGAGAAGAACAAGGACAAAAATAGGTGTTTAAAGCAACTACATCATGTGTTAGGATCATTTTTGTAAATAATATTTAAACAAGATGAAAAAAGAGCAACTACAACATCTTGCTGCTGGCTGGCTATCAGTTTTTGTCTTAAACATCAAAGGGTTATCCAGAATTCTATCCAACATTTGGAACCAGGCACCCATTTAAAATCAAATCTACAATGCAATAAAGTGTGCAGAAAGTGAAGAGGTCTGAATACGTTCTGAATACATTGTATAAAGTTGATTGTATGTTTGTGTGTTGTCAAATAAACAGACAAATGCCACAGAAAGTGTTTGGGGCATCCACCTGTATACTTGAAATCAGGCTGCAAAAGTAGGCAATTAAATGTAAGTTGTATACACATCAGAAATGACTGGAATAAAACAAAATGATGGTTTTATGGTTAGGCATAGGAAGTGAGGTCAGCAGAATCGGTACCGGAAACGAGGTCATCAGGCCCAGACCAGAAGAGATGTTATCAGGGCCAGATGGGATTTTCCGTAACTGGTCTTTAGAGAAAAGAGGGAAAGGGTTAGTGCACTCTGCCACCCCCTGCTGTGGCGTTACCCTCATTTGAGCTCTTGAGCTGCCTCCTGTGAGCACGTGTGTGTGACAGTGTGTTTGTCCAGTATGCATGTCTACACTGATGAATCCATTTCCATAAAACGTATCACAGATTTTCAGGGGCAGACTGAAGACCAGTTTTATTAAAAAAATTCGTTGGTGTCTAGGATTTTTTGGCAGTTTGTTTCTGAATGTAAAAAAGACCATGCCTTACAGCATCACAATCACTGCCATGTTTTGCAGAACACTTTTTAAAGTGCAAGCTGAATACTTTTTGTACATATAAATACAAAGTAAAGCTAAATGCAAAAATGAAGCTATAGCAAAAATATAGTGACACCGAACACTAAAGTAGCAATAGCTGCTCACTATAGGAAACATGCAGAATTATGTGACTTTTTTCTTTATTTTGGCTGGATCCACAAACAAAAAAGTGAAAAATTAATCTTCAGAATACAGCATATACTGTAGGAAAACCAAACACATTATGTGTTAATCAGCAAATATGGTGAACCTGAAATATGCAAAATAACAGAGATAGATTACAAAGTGATGTTTTATTTGCTATAGAGTATATTGCATAATACTTGTAAGTTATAAGTGCAGTTTTAGGGCTGCATTTAAATACTATTTGACCACTAGCATGATTTTGCATTTAAACTCATAACGATCACTATCCCAGTTAAGGGCCAGTCATAGCTACAAGCAAACATAGATGGCTTAACAAGCTCCTATCACTGCCTATTCATCAAAAGCATGTATTTTTAAGAGAGATATGACAACAGACATTTAGTATAACCGGAGGGAGCAGCATTTTGAAAATGTTTATGGCTAAGTTGCAGCTAAAAGACTGCTGTTTGGCATCCTGAATTTAATTTGAGCCAAGGGACTGAGAATTTGAAAAAGCCTCCGTAATGAAAGGATGATAGAAAAAATGCTTGGTTTTGCTTTATCGACCCAACACCTGGAGTTCACTTCTGAATAGCAGTCTGTCAAAAATTGCATCGTCTTCAGGTTGTCAAATCATGCACAAAAAGTGAGGCTGTGGGTTTGAAGCCAAACGCTTCACAAGTATGGAAATGAACACGACAAAGAAAACACATAAACATTGGAGGAATAAAAATCAATAAATACTAGGAATTGGAGGTGCCATGGACCACTTGATACATTATTATCCCACTGATGTAAGTACTACAAAATACAATAATATTGTGCTTTTTTGATATTTTGAGAAAAAATTTAAGTGTTACAGTTTAGTTATGCACTCTCTATAAATTTACTGTTCCATTTTTATTTGATTGAATGCTACAATAATATGTCTATTGTGTCAAATCTATTACATACATGTATATCATGTCATGCACGTGAGGGACAATTTCAGAGCTCTAGTGATGGTAATTCTCCTCCAGTCCAGGGGTAGGTGCTTTTTGATAACACCTTTCTTTTCCTCCCTCTGCAGACCAAAAGAATGACGGCTTTTCCACCGCTGATGTCATGTCTCGTGTATGTCCACTTTCACACACGTGCGATTAGGGGACAACTAAAGGACCTGAGTAATAGTAATTCCATGCCTGACCATGGGGCAGCAGGGTGCACTAATTCTCTCTCTCAATTCCTTACAGACCATTCTTGGCTGTTCTGGGGCAGCCAATGACGTCACATCCGGTTCCATCGCTGCCAACGACGTCACTTCCGGGTCCTGGCCCTGATGACATCACTTCCTAGCCTTGCATTTAAAGGCCGCCATTTTAAGGCAGCAAATCAGTTCTGTGCAAATCTGTTTTGGACTCAGTTGTGTGGACTTGCCTCTTCCTACCAGGAAAACCTCATTGCCGAAAGAACCAACATCTTTTACAGTCATAGCTAGACTCCCATGTGACAAAACATCTCTAAATGCTCTTACCCACATTTTTTCCATCCATCCATTATCCAACCCACTATATCCTAACTACAGGGCCACGGGGGTTCACTGGAGCCAATCCCAGCCAACACAGGGCGCAAGGTAGGAAACAAACCCCGGACAGGGCACCAGCCCACCGCAGGCACACACACACACACACCAAGCACACACTAGGGACAATTTAGAATGGCCAATGCACCTAACCTGCATGTCTTTGGACTGTGGGAGGAAACCCATACAGACACGGGGAGAACATGCAAACTCCACTCAGGGATGACCCGGGAAGTGAACCCGGGTCTCCTAACTGCGAGGCAGCAGCGCTACCCACTGCGCCACTGTGCCGTCCCCCCCCCCCCCCCCCCATGCGTACCCCAACACTTCTTACTGTTTCTGCTTGTTTACTACAGTAAATATTTAAACATGTGTTTGCTGACAATTGTTGGGGCTATACAAATATATATTGCCATTAGGCTCATGTAGACTATAAAGTTGATGGTTCTCAATAAATTGTTAAATTTTTCATACACAAGCAAAAGTGTTGAAAACTATTCATTTCTCAAATACTGATAAAATTCTATGATAACTAACCATGGGATAAAAATCTCACCATGCTTTGTATTTACTGTTTTATTTTAAGGACAATGGCAGTTTGAAGTGTGATGAACAGGATGGCAGCAAACAAAACATCAGGTGAAGTTTCTAAATACTGTCTCTGAGTATGACATGAGATTTCGGGGGAACCAATCTGCTTCTCTACTTTCTCTTTGATTGCTATAATGACAGCAATAAAATGTAGTATTAAATTTTGGAGATATGGTAAAAGTCAGAAAGTGCCAAAGTCGAAAATAAGAACACTATTAAATCTTTCAAACAAGCCAAAGACGTTAAACAAAATCAAGTGAAATAAGATAGACCAGAGAGTGTTCAATGCTGACCTTTATACCTTTGACCCTTTTCATTGACCTTACCTAGCAACAGCTTGGTAAACAGACTGAAGCACACAAGGTGGTGCAATTGCCAAGCAGTAAGCCTGGCTTCAACCCCCAAGAATTAGGCGTGTAGCCTGCACTGATCAAATGGAGCAAGAAACAAACCAAAGAGCTTACAATACCAATTCCAAAATCTAAAAATCAGTACTGAAAAGACAAATTAATAAATCAAGAACCAGATAATCAGAAGAACACTTAGGAAAAGTTAGAGAATCCAAAAATAAACCAAAAAAGAAGAGAAAGAAAGTAATACCTCACTAATAGTGCTGAGACAGGTCAAGCCTTTAGTTCAACATATAGAAAACAAGGATAATATCTAACAGAATTAACATGAAATACAAAAAGATTAACAAATGAAAATATTAATTTGTGACAATAATGCTATGCCAGCGCTTAACCTGACACAGACAGAATCAGATGGCACACTTATAAAAGCACAAGCTTTTTATTTTCTTCCCTTGTGGAGAACGTCTTCCCCATTCCCACAAGCCCACAACACAGTCCAAGCACAAACACAATCATAAATATTTCTTTAACTTTCTTTTTCTTTCTCCTCCACTCCTCCCCGGCAACATTTGTCTCCCTCCACTTGACTCTGGCTCCCAGAGTAGTGGATGCTGGCTCCTTTTATAATGTACCCAGAAGTACTCCAGGTGCTTGACCTATTCCCAGCAGCACCTACGGGTGTGGTGGAAGAACTGCTCTGTAGGGATCATCAGCAGCTTCAGTCCCCCCTGGGCTGCACCAAACTCCAACTCGCACCACTGCAACCCAGGGGGGCTGCCATCTAGCGTTCCAGGGGAGGTACTGTTCTGACCAGGCTTGCTCTCCCAATCCATACATGGGAGCGGCATCCTGGCTGGGCAAGGACCCTGGCCGTCCACCACAAATTAAAGAAAAATGCAATACAAACAGAAAGAAACCAAATTATAACAAGTTGGAGTGATAGTCATGCAATGGATATTCTCACCCTCTCAAAACCACTCAAAAGCAGTTTGTATTATCTAGATATGCCAGAATGGTATGAAGTTCAAGAAATTATGACATCCTTTGTGGACTAGTTGTGGTGGTATGCAGACTGAAAGTGATCTTGACTGTCTAGAAAATTCTGTTTAATGTACTGTACCTCAAGACCACTCTTTCAAAGCACCCCATGACAAATGGAGTGTGTACCATTAATCAATAGTCATTCATATGATCCACTTTTTTTCATAAGCATTGTTGTCCTTCTGAAGCAGATGGGAACCACAGATTCTCTCCATGAAACATTAAAGATGTCACTGAATCAGCTAATTGTTTACTACAGGCTTTTAAACATGTATTGAAATTTCATCTGGACAGAATACCTGATAGAGAATTACTAGTTTAAAAGTCCATCTTACATCATGTAAAGGAACAAAAAGATGAATCATGTGGTGCTGCTGTGGACAATCAAATTGTGGACTACTTTTTGTAACGATTAACATTGGAATAGAAAAGATTATGTTGGACTGAAATGGTAAATGATTTTTGATAACTTTTTAGTTCCTTTCCTTCTTCACATTTTCTTTTACTAGACTTCTCGCCTCTCTGAACATCTAGGCACAAAGCTGCAAAGGCATCTTTGCCCTCTTGCTGCAAATTTGGTATCTTTCTCTGTCTCTAACATCTTGGGTTAATTTTTCAACCTTACTGTTAGCAGCAGTGACCATTGGGTCATCTAGTTCATATATTACAAAATGGCAGGCTGCAAGACTAGGTAACTTGTGATGGAAATTTCTTTCTTCTTCTCTCTCTCTCTCACTGGCTAAGTAAATTTTATCCCAATAGGGATTTATGCCGGAGTTGCTTTTCCTTTCTATATTTTTCTTTTTTTTGCCTTTCTTTCAGGAATAATATATTACAAATATATTATAAAAAGGAATATTACAACATATTTTAAAAATGCTGTTAAATACTAGTAAAAATACTCTATATTTTAGAATATTGTGAATCAATTCTTAGAAGGAAACAGAAAATGAACACATTGTGGAAAACTCTTCCAAAGCCTGTGTCACAACTACAACAGTTCAATGTAAGACACAGCAATGTTCTGTAATTCTGTCGTCTCTCTGTCATCTACTCTCTTTCTCTAAGTGCCTCTTGTGTTCCTCCAGCGAGCTTTCTCCACCTTTAATATAAAACCAAAGAGTACTTCTGGCGTCCCAAAGGTTTGGCCCAGGGGCACTTCTGGGTTATGCCCTATGAAGTAGAGATCACCAGTTCTGTCTGCGCCCCCTGGAGGCACCCATGTGACTCAACAGGGCTGAGCAGAAGAGCCCCAGCTCACATGATGCCCTGTTAGTGATACCGGGGAGGACAATGCCCTGTGCAGATTATCCTCCCTGGTCCTTCCAGGCTGTGGGTGTCCCTGGTGGTGTCCCTCACAACACAAAAATGGTTGGAGTACCAGAGGATGTCCTTTTTAATTATGAATTTATCTGGGGTTGTAAGAAAGGAACACATAGTGATGGAACTATTATGTCTTGTGCCTGGCCGTAGGCTTACTTCTAAATGACAGTGTCTTCAGCATTCCTTTATGACAGAGGGACTGGAACAGATAAGTGTGGAGACAGTGCACATCTTTGGGTACCTCGAGGTCTTCTGTGTCAAGATCGGAAACGAAGGAAAGTTAGGTGACTATATATTGTTCATCTCGATAGGCAGAATATTTTTCAACTCAGACCCTAGAAGGGACAGATTTTACAAAGACAATATATGGTAACAACTTTAGAACATTTAATTAAAAAATACACAATCAGCATTTTATGAACTTAATGAACATGTTTATTTTATTATTATTATAAATATTGTATGTAACCACAGTATCCATCATTGGCATTCTGTATATTCCAAACATTGACAACAAATTCAGAAAGGAAACCCAATATATCAATTAATTTAAATGGCAAAAACTTAAAAATTCAACAGACTAATCATAAAAAGTTGTACACTTTTTTAATCTCACATTTTGTCTGAAAATTTAGAAAGTATTGTTGCATAAAACAATCCACAAATGGAAAAAAGCACTATCAAACATTCTGAAACATCAGAGCAAAACAAAGCCTAAGTGTCTGGATAGAATTCTCATTAGAACATTAGAAAATCTTAGATGAGAACAGGCCATTCAGCCCATCAAAGCTCGCTAGCCCTATTCATTTGATTCATCCAAAATAAAATCAAATGGTGTTTTGAAGGTCCTTATCATCGTACTGTCTATCACACTACTTGGTAAATTATTCCATGTGTCTGTGGTTCAGTGTGTGAAGAAAACCTTCCTGGCATGTGTGTATGACAATATTCTCATGTGTGCACATGTGTGTGTGTGTGCATGTGTTTTATATACATGTAGATAGATAGATAGATAGATAGATAGATAGATAGATAGATAGATAGATAGATAGATAGATAGATAGATAGATAGATAGATAGATAGATAGATAGATAGATAGATAGATACTTTATTAATCCCAATGGGAAATTCACATTCTCCAGCAGCAGCATAATGATACAATAAATAATATTAAATTAAAGAATGATAATAATGCAGGTGAAAAACAGACAATAACTTTGTATAATGTCAAATGTTAACGTTTACACCCCCGGGTGGAATTGAAGAGTCGCATAGTTTGGGGGAGGAACGATCTCCTCAATCTGTCAGTGGAGCAGGACAGTGACAGCAGTCTGTCGCTGAAGCTGCTCTTCTGTCTGGAGATGATACTATTTAGTGGATGCAGTGGATTCTCAATAATTGATAGGAGCCTGCTGAGCGCCCTTCGCTCTGCCACAGATGTTAAACTGTCCAGCTCCATGCCAACAATAGAGCCTGCCTTCCTCACCAGTTTGTCCAGGCGTGAGGCGTCTTTCCTCCCCAGCACACCACCGCATAGAAGTGGGCGCTCGTCACAACTGTCTGATAGAACATCTGCAGCATCTTATTGCAGATGTTGAAGGATGCCAGCCTTCTAAGGAAGTATAGTCGGCTCTGTCCTTTCTTGCACAGCGCATCAGTATTGGCAGTCCAGTTTAATTTATCATCCAGCTGCACTCCCAGATATTTATAGGTCTGCACCATCTGCACACAGTCACCTTTGATGATCACGGGGTCTATGAGGGGCCTAGGCCTCCTAAAATCCACCACCAACTCTTTGGTTTTGCTGGTGTTCAGTTGTAGGTGGTTTGAGTATGTATGTATTTATCATAGTATCTTGTTGTAACCAATTCCAGCATTCAAAAAAGATTTTTTTGTAATATTTAACTAAATTTTTTAATCCCAATAATTCCAGGAGTAATCAAAACTTAATTATATTATTTTACTTCAATTAATTTGATTAATTAATTTAATTTTGTTGCAATTGCTAATTAAACAAACATGCATATGTAGTGCATATACTGTATATCTTTGAGGTGCTAAATCTCAAGATCAAATGCAAGACATTGATTATTCTACTTTTTGTCTAACATGAATACATATAGTGAGGAAAGGAACAATTAAAAAGTTTTCTTCAAGTTGAAAAGTAAAGAAACGAAATCCAACGATGTTTCATGTATGCCCATCAGATTCACTTAAATTATGCTCCTTGAATACTGAATGTTTTTTTTCTTGTGCATGCATGTATCAGTATAGACAGGCCACAACCTTGTGACCCTGCAGTGGCAATTATGTTTAACATAAAAAACAACACAAAAATATAAATAATGTCACTCTACCAATATATTTTTTTATTTTTTAGGATATACACTTAATACACTATTATTTAATGACATTTACATGTTAGCGAACTTTGCCAAAATCTATTAACTTTTGAATTACAATATTGTTACAATGTTTTTGTCTTATATTTGCAGTACTTTAAAACACTGTTTTTAAGATGTCTGTTGTTTTTTTTTGTACCCAACATTGGTTAATTTAAAATGCATGAAATTACAAAACAAGAAATATGAAGTACAAATTGCTTAGTAGCTGCTCCTCATTACCATGCCAATTATTATTAATCCATTGTACATAAAGATCTTTATGAATTTTAATCAGCCATTTATTACCCAAAGTCATTTGCAGATTTAATGACTATACTGTTAGGACTTTATTAGAGATGGAGATTCTTTTTATGTGTGACTGGTAAGAGTGATGTGTGAAGTAATAGAGTTATAAAATTATGAATGAAGCTACCATTGAAAAAGTGAAGCTTATTTATATTTTTAAGGAAAAAAATTATATATTACTGGAGGTAACATTTTTTATCACTAGCTTTTGTGTCAATGCTCATTTTAGAATATCAATGTATTTCGTTTTTATAATTTTTTAACTTATGGACTTAAAAATGTGATGTGTCCAGGGTCTAATTTTTCTTAAAGCTATACTTGCAGCTGTACAATATTATAGACAAATATTTTTTTGTGTAACATGGACCAAACGTGTGCCAAAAATGACAAATCTTCTAGGGATATATTGCTAAAAATCACTAGGCTTCTAGCATTTTCTGTGCTAATAACTTTGCTGCTCTTCCTTTGATTTTAGTGATGTTATTGATTTATTGTGCTAAAAACTTTATATTTTGATTAGCACACAGAACTAAAAATTTCAATATACTCTGCTTATGTGACAATTATATATTGTGACTGTCCGGGAATTTTTCTTTAAATGTGGGTTAGGTGGATTGGCGATGTTAAATTGGCCATAGTGTGTCTGCGTGTTTACTCTGTCCAGGGATTGCTCCTGCCTTGTGCCCTACGTGTATGCTTATTGGGATGGACTCCTGCTTCATTGTGACCCTGCTTAGGATAAAGCAGGATTTGGAAAGTGGATGTATGGATAATAATAATAATAGGTAAGATTACCACTACAGTATGTAGCATAAATACCCTTTATTACAAATGATCTCAGGAAGCCTGCATATTAATACCTCTGTTCCCTATGTCGATGCTGAAATAATATGGAATTTCTTGATCCTATTAGAATTAAGATAATTTACAAAACAAAGCTCTGAGAAGTCAAGCAAAATGATACATTCTCATTGTCTAACGGAGCAGATTACAATATGCAAACTTTCGAGGCAACTGAGGCCCTTTCCTCAGGCAGTTTGTAAACCAGTTTGATTACAAACTGCCAGAAGAAGGGGCCTGAGATGTCTTCAAAGCTTGCATATTGTAATCTGTTCAGTTAGCCAATAAAAGGTGTTATTTTGCTTGACTTCTCATTATATCCATAATGGCTATCATGGTTCAACACCCTACTATTACATAACAAAGCTCTAAAATACAGTACATTAGTCTGTGTCAATCAATATGGAAAAAATAGTATAGCTCATCATACCATGTATATTTTGTATAGATAGATAGATAGTAGATAGGTACCAAAATATATACATAGATAATAAGTCTTTGGTAAACATCTTATCATTAAATGGGAACTGCTTATATACTGTATATATAGTAAACACTAGAGTTAATAACAATAAAAGCTAAATCTCATATGATCTTATCACCACAACAAAAACTTAAAGATGCTGTTAGTATGCAGAAAATTTCCCTTACAGTGACCAAGGTGAACATATCAAGAAACCATGACAACTACTCTGATGTAAGTTTATCCATCCATGGACAAGGAGGTGCATTTATTTATTAAACCCTCTCTGGCACAGTCAAGTCAAATAGAAAAGTAGCAGTCCGTTTATCAGAGTTGGGTTACTTCAAGTTATATACTGTAGTTCACACACACGCAGTTACCCAAGGTTTCCTCATATGTCTCAGATCAAACTGCTCTTGTGTACTGGGAAGTAAAATATGCTCAGAAATGAAAAAATGCTGAGGAAATTAACTGAGGTAAAGAACTGTAAAAAAATTGCATTTGTTTTCTTAAAAATTTCTTTATTAATTTTCTTTTGAGGCTATTTCAGTTTGCTGTATATTTGTAATATCTAGTTTTATGATAATTGTATATTATAATGCCATTTAAGGATGAGTATGAATTGGTTATTTGAAAAGAAAGAAGCAGCCTTCTGTTAAGACCTGCTGTTATATTTTATGGCTTTTCAGGCTTTCACTACAACCCCTCACTGAGTGATAGGCCTATTTGTAATCAGTTCTACAAGGGTGCTTTCCTATAACAATGTGCAGCCATATTAGAAGCTTTGCTGTAGTTTATTTGAGCTCCAATATCACACAGGGACACTTTAGATTTTTTTTAGCCCTTACCTCCAGCAAGAAAGCATGGAACAGAGCCAGTGTTGAATCATGCTTAAACAGGACTAAAATGAACCTTGGGAGTAGGTCCTGCACAATGACATCCTTTTGGTCTTACAGATACATCAAGGAAGCCAGACTAGCGTAAATTTATGCTAATAAAGAAGAACTCTTTCATTGTCTCTCTCTGCTGTACTATCCATCCAGATGCCATGCTCCCATCTGTCTCAATCCATCCAGAGGCCTTGCACAAGAAGAGACATCACTGGACTAATCAAAATACTAGGACAGTGAGGCACCTGGTACATAAGCATATTTTTTTTTTGTTCTTTATTTTGCCTTATACAATTTCTTGTATTAGGAATTTGTTAGTTTTCGCATACCCCTTGGGGTCAGAGCGCAGGGTCAGCCATCGTACAGCGCCCCTGGAGCAATTTACAGCTTAAAGGTCCTGCTCAAGGGCCCAGCAGAGTAGGATCTCTTTTGGCAGTGATGGGGATTCGAACCAGCAGCCTTCGGGATACCAGCGCAGATCCTTAGCCTCAGAGCCACAACTCTGCCCCTATTACCTGCTTAACACGAACCAGGTTATATTGGTGTTTTGTCACACTCATTGAAGTCTGTTTATATTTTGGCCATGCCACCTATAATGCATTAATAAATGTATAACTTTCATTACTGTCTGTTGTGGTACTCTACCTAGTTGCCTGGAATTATAAATGTAGAAATTATTTAACTACAATAGCAGTCAACCCTGACAGTGACAAGGCTTGGAAAAAACAAATATAAAAAGGCTATAAATGGAACTTGGGGCATTCTATTAATGACTTCTTAGTAAAGAGTTTCAAAGTGAAAATAGTGTCATCCTAGGACCCTACCACGGCAAAACACCTAGTTAGCAGAAATAAAGTCTTTTGTTTTCTATTGTGCTACACCTAACATGATCAATGGCAGAGTTCTTCCAGGTCCTCTGTCAAGAGATGAACTGCCAGCTGTCTGCTTTAGCAAAGAACATTCAGAAAATTTTCTTAAAACTTCTCAAGTTTTAACCTGTTCTCTGGTCTACTTCTAGAGACATATTCTTGGGCAGGGCCAACTTTTGAGGGCTTCTGGTCCTCTCCAGAAAGAAAGCAGAACATGCTTTCAGGCATTTGAAGATCTTTGCTGTTCCTGTTATGGTTTTCTGTGCACATCTTATACTTATTTTTACATTTACTGTATATACTGACTGTACATATAGGAAAAGGTAAATCAAAAACAAAAAGGAGCACATAAAGTGAAAAGCACGAACAAAACAAAAACTACAGAGTTGTAGGCACTATTTTATAAAGGTATTCAGTTTCAAAGTGCAGTAACATTTTAAAAATAAGGGTGAAGTGGAGGTGTTAAATAGCTCATTTATGTATTGATGCATAAACTGAATGGCTTACTTATTTCATGAAAGTAAAACTAGATTGTCATCAACTGTAGTGGTGTGCATCCCCTGCAACGCCAGTTAAAATGTACCAATATTTGTTTATTTTTATTTGTGAT
Source organism: Erpetoichthys calabaricus (assembly GCF_900747795.2). Classification (NCBI taxonomy): domain Eukaryota; kingdom Metazoa; phylum Chordata; class Cladistia; order Polypteriformes; family Polypteridae; genus Erpetoichthys; species Erpetoichthys calabaricus. The sequence continues at coordinate 181,594,396 of NC_041399.2, read as the reverse complement.
TTCCTTTTGATTCTATACTATTCATGTATAAAGTTATGAAAATGGCTTAATGAATTAACACATTACCTTACAAATTACTAAGGCAATGTTTGATCTGTAATATTCAAAACCGCTGGCAATCGCTGCATTTACTTTTAACACATGTTAACACAATAAAAGAAGGACACCTTTAATCTCAAATATATATTTTTGAGTTATTATTGTAGGTATATTTACAAACTAAAAATAAGAGTGATTTTTTTATTTTTGTTTATTCCCAGATATATTGTGGACAAGTAAAAAATAGATTCATGTAATCAATGTGTACAAAAGAACAGTGCATCCTGAGTGGCTGCTCTGGTCACTTCTGAATGCAAATTCTAGTACAAAGGGATTACATCCAGAGCTAAAGAAGGTCATATAAATAAAAACTCCAGCATGGCTGGTTTAAAGGAGTGCTCCACCGAAAGATGGTATTTTTTATATGTTACTTACCTCATGTACTTTGAAGAAAGAAAAGTAAGTAAAGAAAGAAAAACTGTTTATCTCATGGATTCATGCAGAATGGAAAGAATAAAGACATAACAGAAGTTAAGTGAAAAAAAATCTTGTCCATTATCTAGTCACAGGGTCAAAAATGTGCAAAGCACATGCTTTTTTGCTAAAATATTGTTAAATGTTTACTTCATCAAAACTCAACACATATCATTAACAGGAAACTAGTACTAAACTAAATCTTCATAGAAAGAACTTTTTAAATTGAAGACTTGTCAATACCCCCAAGTTGTTGGTCAAAAGTCCTGAATTCAATCAAAAAAGCAATCACATGAGGCTTTTATTAAATTATATTACTATAAAAATAACTATTCTAAGCTTTTCTGAACAAAGGCAGTATGAAGGAAAATCAATGCAATAAAACTATTATTTCAGTCTTTGTAATGTTAGCCTATTTAATCAACCCCATCAGTACATCCACGCATATTTTAAAAAAACAAACAAATAGTACTGTAAATACAATCTTTCATAGTCCTTGTGCATGTAAAATTGGTTATGCTAAACATGAAAAGGCCTCAGCACCCAATATGTCCTTTTCATTTAAAGCTGAACAGAAAAATGTTATTCTTTTTGGTTATGTATCTCCCTTTACAGTAGTAAACAGTGTCTAGTTTCTTTTGCAATGAATATTTCAAATAATTTTTATTTGTTCCTATAGATCGGAGGATAAACCTTAACAGTATTATTATTACAATGATTTTTCCATGCCTCAGAGATCATACTGTAGGAAGAAGGTGAAATGCAGTATCAACAGTGTAACAGTATCATTTAGTATATCACAGTTACAGCAATCTTACTAAACAAATATCGATTAACTAGAGTCATTGCCGCAGGGAGATTTTTTATTTTACTTTATGATTAGTGGCATAGTTGTTTCGGCATCACATAGATGGCATCTATGGTGTAAAGAGTTTATTTATGGTGTCTTCATTAACTACTTTAACTTTTAGTGTTGATTGCTTTGTAAATTCACCTGTTTTCCTTTTTCTTGTACCATTTAATTCTTTAAAAAGTAATAGGCTGGCTTTGTATATTTTATATATCCTAATATACAGTATATTTTAATATCTCACACGTGAGAATGATTGTCTGTGGGTGCATATATGAAAGACTCAACCTGTCCTAATATTGAGTCTTACAATATTTACCTGCTGAATGTCTGCACAGCATCTATAATTGGAAGATAAGTGCACGAAAAAGTCACAATGTATATCTCCAGAGAAGTAAACATACAGTACACATGAACACAGAGAAACATATAAATGAAATAGGAGCATGAAGATTAGTAACTACAAGAATTTACAGCACTGAAAAATGTCTTTATTGAGATGGACTCGCTGCCATTACGTACACAATGATATCACTTAATATCCCCAAACCTGACATGGAGCCTTCAGATCTACTTGTACATGAATGTCTTCAATTTCATTCCAGTGAAACGTAATAGCTAATGTGTGGTGAGCATACTGGCGCAAAATGGCTGCAATCACATCATCCAGCTGCAAATTGGTGGTGGTTGAAGTGGCTCTCCTTCTCTATACAAAGCGCTATGAGTGTTTTAAAAAAACACTATAAAAATGCAATGCCTTCTTCTTCTTCTTCTTCCAGTGTATGTTTCTAGTAGTTGATTAATCACTGTTTCATATGATGCCTTCCACATTTTTTACATTTTCAAAGCAATGTGCTAAGAGCAAAAAAGTACTATTCAAAATTGCATATTGCAATAAAGGATTATTCAAGTACATTATAAGTACATTATAAGTCACAGTACAACAAACTCTGAGAAACAGCCTTATAAAGTAAAGATAAATTAAAAGTACTTACGTAGAAGCAGACACTGTCAAAAAGAGTTAATGAATAGCACCAGAGAGTCATCATAAGTAACACAGGTACAAATGACCAGTTAGGAAACCCAATAAAGCAATAATACAAGAAGCCGGGGTTTCATGTATTATTCAAGCTGAAACTAACCGTCATGCATGGTTTATAGGGGCAGCACAAAATAATTTAGGAAATTAAAATAGGCCATATTACTTACCAAAATAAAGTTTCTGTCTGCCCAACATGAGTCAGTATGGTCTATGATAGACTGGTATCCCTTCTAGTTCTAGTTTAATCCTTATACCCAAATGCATTTAGAACAGATTTGGGTTCTTTGTAAACCGCTAATGAACTAAGTGATGACGTGTTCCACGTTAAGTACACACAAGTAAAAATTTCACTGTACTTGCTGCATATGATAATAATGACTCTGTAAACCTCTATAAGTAGATTTGAATAATAATCTCAACTTCATTTTATATTGGAGAATCAAGACGAATGGGACTGATAAGCTTGTTGGGCTTTATGACAGTTCTCATCAAAATTTTTTTAATGTTCTAATGTATATGAGCTTCAAAAATAGTTTCATTTTGTTTACTATGACAGGGTATGAGCAGGATATTAATTATGACAGTTGACCGAAAAGAGCAGTCTAGATTAACCTTGAAATTCAAGCTAAATACCTCTTAGAAATTAATGAGTACCAAAACACATAATGTACTGCATAATAAATTCATCCTTATATAATTTCATTCATTGTTAAGAAGATGAAGCAATTTTAATGATGAAGCATTTGCCGGTCAAAGTTCTTCTCAACATTTTCTGTTCTTCTCTTCTAGTGTTTACTGTCTTTCTCCAATCAAGTGTATTCTCCTTTTTTGCAAATTGTAAATGTCCTTCAGCTATTAAATGTCTTCTATAAATAAACTCTACTATCACTTTGAACCACTGAATACAATAGCACTAACAAGTAATTTGCCTTGTACACAATAAAACTTTATCACAAAGATTTTTTATAGAAATGTATCATTTATACAGTACATAAAGTCCTAAACTGAAATTAAGACAATTTGAAAGGTCTTTAGATGCCAGACTGTCTGTCTTTATTACTGCAACAGAAGCCCTTTATTATACAGTATGTAGTCTGAAGCAATTTTAAGAATCATTGTTATAAAATCCAAATGGAATGCTTAATGTGACAAACTTTGTAGCAGGATAGTATGTTCAAATTAATAAAGATCTTTCTAGTTAAAGCAGAAAACACTTTCAGTGACAAGCTGTAGTCAGTGATTTGTTGTTTTATTTTTATTGTCAGTCAGTCAGTCAGTCAGTCATTTTCTAATCCGCTATATCCTAACACAGGGTCACGGGGGTCTGCTGGAGCCAATCCCAGCCAGCACAGGGCGCAAGGCAGGAACAAATCCCCAGGCAGAGTGCCAGCCCACCGCAGGGCACACACACACACCAAGCACACACTAGGGTCAATTTTGGATCGCCAATGCATCTAACCTGCATGTCTTTGGACTGTGGGACGAAACCGGAGCACCCGGAAGAAACCCATGCAGACACAGGGAGAACATGCAAACTCCATGCAGGGAGGACCAGGGAAGCGAACCCAGGTCTCCTTACTGCGAGGCAGCAGCGCTACCACTGTGCCACCATGTCGCCCCTATTTTATTGTTATTATTAAAAATGCAGAGGAGAGAAAGGTATGGTAGAAGATGATCCACTGTGGTGACCCCTAACGGGAGCAGCCGAAAGAAGAAGAAGATTAAAAAGGCAGTCTATTAGTTAACTCCCAACTGGCTTGCCAAATATGCAGCTTATCATTTATTTTATACTAGTCATTTAGCCCGTTACAATAACGGGTGCTAGAACAGTAGTGCATAAACATTAGTAGGAAGAGTCTATATTAAATGGCAAGGGACTTTGACCTCATTCTTTTTGTTGGTCGTATTTTTCTTTCTTTCAGCCTTTCTTTTGTTGATGTTTACTTGCTGAGCTGACCATTCTTCGTGGGCTGCCGCCGTGTATTGTGTGTCTAATTTTCTGTGACAGTAATACTGTCTTGTACGGCTCTATTCAATAAGGGCGCGGACAAAAAGGTGAGCTTCAAAAGTGTGACCTCAATTGAGCGCGGCGAATAAAGGCGTTTGTAGATAATTTAGTTCAAATGGCTCTGGAATATGTGAAGAGCAACAAAGGTGCAGATCTTTATTTACGCACGCCTTTATTCGCTGCGCCCAATTGAGGCTCGCCTTTTTGTGCACGCCCTTATTGAAGGATGCGTGTGCGCGCCCTTATTGAAGGATACCATCTTGTACGTCCGCTGGCTTGTACGTCCGTAATATACCTTTAATTTTCTCTGGCGGTAATACAGGCGTGCGCGTCGGTAATATGCCTTTAATCTCCTCTGACAGTAATACTGGCTTGTATGTGGCTGTAATATGCGTCACTGTATTGTGTACCTTTAATTTCCTCTCGCAGTAATACTGGTTTGTATTTCCGTAAAACGCCTCTAACTTTCTCTGACAGTAATATCGCGCATCGCACCGTGCCCCGCGCATGCGCACTTCATCAGAAGACACCCACACACAGACACCTGGACGCACATAGGGATTTTATATATATAGATGATTAAGGTATGCCGTTAACATTTGCAATGGGCTCTGTTGAAAATGAAGTTATTCATAAATAAACATATGTTCTATAAAACGTATTGTTATTAAGTTTCATAAGCAATTTGCTATTGAAATTGCAAATTCAAAGAAACTCCTCCTGCATGAATGTGCTCTGTTCTTTTTGTCTTCATCAAAAAAGCTTTCTTAGAGGATCTAGTGGTACATCGCTTAATTTTTGTCCTATTTTACCTATTTCTATTAATCTGAATGCTGATTTCTCTGCTTTGTTTACATTTTAGCATAATTAGTAATTCTCACCAGTGACATCACCAGGCTACAAGCTGCGATCACACTGCAGGGTTATTAAGAATGCAGTAGCTGCATACAAACTAGCACTACAAAACAGTATGGACAGCAAAGATGTCTACCTTTTGAAGGCAAGGAGATTTTGTCCTTGTACTGTGTTCTGTCATGGGCTCACATACCAAGAGCCCTTGTAGTTTCACCGAGGTGACTACTGTCAGCCAGCCATGAACCTGCAGCCTCTTCATTCTAATTGCCCCCAGAATCAGCCTACTTATCAGCATGAGCTAAAGAAGTAGCTCTGGACACAAGGACAGGCTGTAAGCAGTGCACTTCATGGCGATATCAGCTGAACTGTCTCTCATCCAGCCCACTCTATCCTGCATAGCTCTCCAATGATACCATACTCTACTCTCAAATATGCATGGGACTTCTGCATCACTATTATTTGTTTTGGGGACCAAAACTACACACAGCCTTGCAGATATGATGCATGACACATTTTAAATACATTAAGTGCAATCTCACATATATTTTAAATATGCTGAAATATTCAGGTGCAACTTCTTATTTGTTTTCAGGCAGCAATGAATACTATATTAATCCCTTTAATTTTGTGTATTTTCTCTAGACGTCTTATTGTATGACATACATGTTTACAAATATGTAATTTTGCGTCTTCATGTATAAATTCATATTTATTTATAGTAACCATTCTTTTTATTAATTATCATGAACACCTTTAAATATAATGTTGGTAAGATATAAATATGATCAGTTATACAAATTTATACTAGCAGCTGAAATTCTGTTAGTACTCGACTTTTAACATCTTCTAAATCACCCATGCACACAGTGTCTTTGTTTACCTCAATTCAGGCTGAGGGCCAGCTATGCTAGATTAATCTGTGTCCTGTATAAAAAAGTGTCACCTCGACCAAATCAACACAAGGACAGGCATGACGTATTTAAAAAAAAAAGTTTATTCAAGTCAATAAATCAAAAAACACTCGTGAGAACAGGCAGATGTTCAGAAATACATAGGCAAAGCAGTATCAGGAGTGTGTGGTTGATTCATTTACTATGTGTGCTTTGTTTTTTAATGCATTATTAATATTTTTCCCTTTTTTATTTTAAATCATTATCACAGTGAAGTCAATTTGTAAGAAATTATTTATATCCAATTTTCATGTTTCCATTTCATTGTGATATGTTACTCATTTTTATTTCTTGTTATTTACATTTTTTTATTGTTTATTAACAGACACCATTTTGTGGCTGTGGAACTGTTTGGTGTGTGACAGACATTGTCCTTGAGCAACTAATTAAAAGGAAATTACTGGAATTATTGGCTTTGGTGTGTGTTTTGTTTTGTGGTTTTGATTCTGGCTTAGTGCTTGTAACATGACAAAAACGTAATAACAATTATATTGAAATAACTCTGCTAAATATTCTCGACTACACTCCTCCTAAATGAAAGACTTTATGGCAAAAGTTACTGGTAGAAGTGGCCAAGTAACTATGAGCAGACTATTCAAGAACATGAAAGGTGGTAATACTAATGTATTCTGTTTAATACAAATACTTTTAAAAATAAATACATTTCTGGGGCAGATTTTCCCCCAAACAGCTTTCACACTTCACATAATTAATTAACTTCAGACTAGACACAGAACCATGGTTTGACAGTTCTTTAGATTTTATTGTTTTAATTTAAGGAATCCCTATTACTGTAGAGTGACAGTAACAGTAGTTAAGAAGACTAAACAAAGGCACAAAAGAACACAGACATATCTATGAGATTCAAAAAATACACATCATTACTTATTATCTAAAGCACTGAGAATGAACAGTGAAGAATGTAGGGCTTAAATTGAAAAAAGGAAAATCCAGTGTGAGAAATAGAAAATAAATTTAGCATGGAGAAAAAGTTAATGAATACCATACTGCTCAATTTAAATGAAAAAAAAAAAACACTCTAAGCAGAAATAAATATATTTTCATTTTTTTTTTGTCTGATGGATCATCAGTGCTATCTGTGAGTGGCAGAGGTAAAAGTGCAGTAGCACATGACAAAATCATGTTTTGAAACAAACTAAGTGGCTATAACCAATAATTATTCATAACAAAAAATAACATCAAGTAGTAAGGGGAGAACTCTTAGGGCAAAAGAAGAGTTTCATACAATACATCAGGAAGTCTTAATCATTGGAGAGACCATAATCTAAAATTGGGAATGTGTAAATTGAGCCTAAACTAAGAACCGAAAACGCAAAATGTTCATCAGCTCAACGGAACAGGCGGAAAACATTTGCTCTCTACCAGAATGTAGCAGCAGCTGATCAGCATGGCCTGAATGGCTACTTGACAGAAAAATAGTCAGCACTCAGGGAGGTACAGTTGGTTAAACAAGTTTGAGCAGTCAGACTGTGGAGGTATTAGTATGCTTCTATACTTTTGTAGTTTCTCCTTATTGTGCAGTCAAGCACAAAATATAATAATGGAAAATAACAAAAAGTTAAAAATAGAATAGAAAAAAAATGAAAAGGCACAGAAAATGAAGGCAATAAAATTATTGTAAGTAATGGTTATAATAATAAAATTAAACCTTTAAATTAATTAGTAAAATATTAAGATATATAGAGGCTGTCAAACTTGTGATCATGTTGAATGTTTTAAGAGCTCCAATGTAAGGACACACAGGGAAGTATTGGGAGAAAGAAACTGCCTTAAACCGAACCTTCAGTTTCATGTCTATAATGGATGATCCATTAGGAGGGCGCCAATAGTGTTACTTCTGACCTGAACTTAATTCCACCCCCTTTTGGAATTCCAGGATAAAAAAGTAACAGAGACTGTAAATGACTGTCACTTGTTCTAACACCTTACTAAATTATGTGACTAAACCAAGAGCTACCACAGGTATACTTGCTTTGTTTTTTCGTTTGGTTTTTGAATTTTAAGACATTCAAATAAATGGAGTTTTTCTCAACTGGGACTACAACCATATGATGTGTTTGTATGTTTGTTTGTATATGGTATATACTGCACAATAACATAAAATCAATTTCTTATTTCTCAAACCACAACAATGCCTATCAATTGTGAAAGAAAAATATTGGAGGACAGAGCTCAAAAACGAAAGAAAAAAGGGCATAGAGACGATAAATAAAATAAGCAGAACAGATAAATAAATTAGTGAGATGAATAAAATATAATTAGAAAAGAAAAGCAATTCTGACGTAAGGGAGCCTAAACACGTAGATATCATTTAAAGTAAATACTGATAAAATGCTGAAAATCAACTGCATTTTAAGTTTGTGTTTCCTTTTTTCCTTCCATTCCTACTCCTTTTACCTTTTCTATTCTACAGCAGAATGTCACCTGCACGTCTATTTATTTTTTTATTGTATGTACTGTTTTTTCCTTAAAATATTCTATTCAAGTATTTTCATTTTCATGTGTGTTGTGTATACAGAACCTCAAAGCACCACTTTCAATTTAGATGTGTAGACCACGCTATAATTTATTTCTGGCACACAGTTGTTTCTTAACACTATAATACGCAGCTCTCAATGAGACACTAATGGACAAATATCAAGAAAAACATAGACCTAGCTGTTATAGTATAGAATCTTGCTTTTCTGTTTGTTGCTGTGCAGTATATTCTTTTTGTGCTGCTGAGATTTGACAATGAAGGTCCATATAGAATAATTGCGTGGTAAGCACTGTGCTCTTTCAGTTTTCAAGTTTTGCTTAGCGTAATCTTATAGTATTCAGTGAACAAGGCTGAAATAAATTTACTAGGATTGCTTTACTAAGAACCAGTCAACTCCCCCCAATATATTTTCACACCTACCCCAATCTCAGAGCATTCTGTAGCTGGAGCTCCTTAAACACAGTTTTTGCAGCAGTAACCATGGTGTTCATTGCAGTCACCATCGTTCTATTTGCTCAATATGGGATGATAGCATACATTTCACATCATTTAGCCCTATACTGATCTTGTTCTTTTTTAACTCAATAGTATTAACTTTAGACTCTGTGCACAGCTTAAAAGAGGAGAAGGGTCACTTTATGGCACAGGATTTAATATATTTTAATACTGGACACATTAGTGCCCACTTTTATTTCTGTGCTTTAACATCATGTGGAAGTTGGATTTAATTCCAGGGACATTATAATATTCAAAACCTCATCAAAAACTATTTGTCCATGACTGCTGATTATATTACCAGAAAAGACACTATGACTCAACTCTGCATATACTTTATATTACTAATATAACATATCTTAGTTAAGACTAAAGGGCAACTAACAAAATTCCCATCTTGTTACATGAAATACATGAAAAACAAAAGTTCATAATCATAACACAGCAAATCAAAGTTATTTTTTCTTCAATAAAATTCCTATTGCGGGTCACATATTCAGGAGACTTCTAGATCTTATCACCTGGGGCCTCATGCATTACGCCATGCGTAGAATTCACACTAAAACATGGCGTACGGACAAAAGTCCCAGAGATGGGGGAGCCCACCTCTGAGTCCCCAGGCTCTGCTTCCTCATTGGAAGGCATGTTAATGGGATTGAGGAGGTCTTCGAAGTACTCCCCCCACCGACCCACAACGTCCCGAGTCGAGGTCAGCAGCGCACCATCCCCACCATATACAGTGTTGACACTGCACTGCTTCCCCTTCCTGAGACGCCGGATGGTGGACCAGAATCTCCTCGAAGCCGTCCGAAAGTCGATCTCCATGGCCTCCCCAAACTCCTCCCACGCCCGAGTTTTTGCCTCAGCAACCACCGAAGCCTCATTCCGCTTGGCCTGCCGGTACCTATCAGCTGCCTCCAGGGTCCCACAGGACAAAAGGGTCCTGTAGGACTCCTTCTTCAGCTTGACAGCATCCTTCACCGCCGGTGTCCACCAGCGGGTTCGGGGATTGCCACCACGACAGGCACCGACCACCTTACGGCCACAGCTCTGGTCAGCTGCCTCAACAATAGAGGCACGGAACATGGCCCATTCGGACTCAATGTCCCCCACCTCCCTCGGGATGTGGTCGAAGTTCTGCCGGAGGTGGGAGTTGAAGCTACTTCTGACAGAGGGCTCTGCCAGACATTCCCAGCAGACCCTCACAACACGTTTGGGCCTACCACGCCTGACCGGCATCCTCCCCCACCATCGAAGCCAACTCACCACCAGGTGGTGATCAGTTGACAGCTCCGCTCCTCTCTTCACCCAAGTGTCCAAGACATGTGGCCGCAAGTCCGACGACACGACCACAAAGTCGATCATCGAACTGAGGCCTAGGGTGTCCTGGTGCCAAGTGCACATATGAACACCCCTATGCTTGAACATGGTGTTCGTTATGGACAATCCGTGACGAGCACAGAAGTCCAATAACAAAACACCGCTCGGGTTCAGATCGGGGGGGCCATTCCTCCCAATCACGCCCTTCCAGGTCTCACTGTCATTGCCCACGTGAGCATTGAAGTCTCCCAGCAGAACGAGGGAGTCCCCAGAAGGTATGCCCTCTATCACCCCATCCAGGGACTCCAAAAAGGGTGGGTACTCTGAACTGCTGTTCGGTGCATACGCACAAACAACAGTTAGGACCCGTCCCCCCACCCGAAGGCGAAGGGAGGCTACCCTCTCGTCCACCGGGGTAAACCCCAATGTACAGGCTCCAAGTCGGGGGGCAATAAGTATACCCACACCCGCTCGGCGCCTCTCACCGGGGGCAACTCCAGAGTGGTAGAGAGTCCAGCCCCTCTCAAGGAGATTGGTTCCAGAGTCCAAGCTGTGCATCGAGGTGAGTCCGACTATATCTAGCCGGAACCTCTCAACTTCGCGCACTAGCTCAGGCTCCTTCCCCTTCAGAGAGGTGACATTCCACGTCCCAAGAGCCAGCTTCTGTAGCTGAGGATCGGACCGCCAAGGTCCCCACCTTTGGCCACCACCCAACTCACACTGCACCCGACCTCCTTGGCCCCTCCCATAGGTGGTGAGCCCATGGGAAGGGGGACCCACGTTACCTCTTCGAGCTGTGCCCGGCCGAGCCCCATGGGTGCAGGCCCGGCCACCAGGCGCTCGCCATCGAGCCCCACCTCCAGGCCTGGCTCCAGAGTGGGGCCCCGGTGACCCGCGTCCGGGCAAGGGAAAACGCCGTCCAAAATTGTTTTCCATCATAGGAGGTTTTGTTTAACCGCTCTTTGTCTCATCCCTCACCTAGGACCAGTTTGCCTTGGGTGGCCCTACCAGGGGCATAAAGCCCCGGACAACAGAGCTCCTAGGATCATTGGGACACGCAAACCCCTCCACCACGATAAGGTGGCGGTTAACATGCCTTCCAATGAGGAAGCAGAGCCTGGGGACTCAGAGGTGGGCTCCCCCATCTCTGGGACTGAGGTCACCGAGGTGGTCAAAAAACTCCTTGGTGGCAGGGCCCCGGGGGTGGATGAGATACGCCCGGAGTTCCTCAAGGCTCTGGATGTTGTAGGACTGTCTTGGTTGACACGCCTCTGCAACATCGCATGGACATCAGGGACAGTGCCTCTGGATTGGCAGACCGGGGTGGTAGTCCCCCTCTTTAAGAAGGGGGATCGGAGGGTGTGTTCCAACTACAGAGGGATCACACTCCTCAGCCTCCCTGGAAAAGTCTATTCAGGGGTCCTGGAGAGGAGGGTCCGTCGGATAGTCGAGCCTCGGATTCAGGAGGAACAGTGTGGTTTTCGTCCTGGTCGTGGAACAGTGGACCAGCTCTGTACCCTTAGCAGGGTCCTGGAGGGTGCATGGGAGTTTGCCCAACCAGTCTACATGTGTTTTGTGGACTTGGAAAAGGCATTCGACCGTGTCCCTCGGGGAATCCTGTGGGGAGTACTCCGAGAGTATGGGGTACCGGCCCCCCTGATAAGGGCTGTTCAGTCCCTGTACGATCGGTGCCAGAGCCTGGTCCGCATTGCCGGCAGTAAGTCGAACCCGTTTCCAGTGAGAGTTGGACTCCACCAGGGCTGCCCTTTGTCACCGATTCTGTTCATAACTTTTATGGACAGAATTTCTAGGCGCAGCCAGGGCGTTGAGGGGGTCCGGTTTGGTGGGCTCAGGATTGGGTCACTGCTTTTTGCAGATGATGTTGTCCTGTTTGCTTCATCAGGCCATGATCTTCAGCTCTCTCTGGATCGGTTCGCAGCCGAGTGTGAAGCGGCTGGGATGAGAATCAGCACCTCCAAATCCAAGACCATGGTCCTCAGCCGGAAAAGGGTGGAGTGCCCTCTCAGGGTTGGTAGCGAGATCCTGCCCCAAGTGGAGGAGTTCAAGTATCTCGGGGTCTTGTTCACGAGTGAGGGAACGCCTTGGGATTCTCCCGGAAGAGCTAGAAGAAGTGGCCGGGGAGAGGGAAATCTGAGCATCTCTGCTCAAGCTGCTGCCCCCGCGACCCGACCTCGGATAAGCGGGAGACAATGGATGGATGGATGGACGGACAAAAGTGGAAATGTGCGTAAGCACAAAAAAATCAGATGCATAAATCTGTATGTACGGCAACTTTCACGTTCTTCCGCTCCATAAATCACGGTCAGCATTAAACGTAACGCTCATGCACATGCCTGCCGCCCCAACCCGACTCCTCCCAGAATTACACCTCTTTGAATAAATAGCCCCTTATGTTTTGCATTCTGTGAAAAAACAATGGCAAAAGCATGGGGGAAATAGAAGAATTTCAGTGAATACCAAGTAGAGGGAAGGAAAAACATACTATTTGTTGGTTTAAGCAGTGATATAAACAACAAAAGGAAGTTGATCAAGTGACAGAGTGACAGAGAAACTCGAAAGTTCAAGTTCAGAAAGTCGCACAGTGCTCGAAATAAATAAGAAGTGGTCAGATATCAAAGTCGCCGTGAAAAGGTGAGTCATAGCCCACCGTCTGAGTGTCATATGGAAGCATATTAGGGTACAGAGAAAAGAAAAACAAAATAGTGACACAGTGGAAAAAAATGTCCAAATGTCAACTTTAATCATGTAGTTTATTTTGTCATTGAAGCAGAATGTCATAAACATCATCTTAAAATTGTTTAATTTACTAGATTCTCAAATCCCAATTATTACATCAGTACTGTCTCTCTCAAACATACTAACCCACAATTCCTGTTCTTCCTTTTCTTTCTCCAAGTAACCAATCGACACACAATCAGCTCTGTAACAGATGTCAAACCATCTGTAAGCGTAGAATGAAGCTTTTATGGAACATTGAAATATCTTCATATTGCAAGTTTAATTATTCCATCCATCTATCCATCCAGGGACGGGCCAATCCCAGGAAGAATACAATGCGAACAATCCCTGAACGGGGCACCAGCTCATCATTACCGCTGTGCCACCATGTCCTTACAAGTTTAAATATTAACAATATACATTATTTAATATACATACTTTACTGCACTTCATCTTAAAAATATCAAGAGCTCCAAGAACATAGCGTTTGGAAATCTAAATCGACTTAGAAGTCAGTCATCATCATATGTAAATACGTGCTTTATAAAATGCCTCGGGTTGTGCAATATTATAACTGTACTGGAAGTTTACAGTGAGGTCATTGTACTTATAAGTACAAACAATTCTACCAGGAGCACTTGATGGACTTATTGAGTGCATTTAGAGCTCTTGCAATGAAACTGTTTCTGAACCATGAGGTCCCTACAGGAAAGGCTCTGAAGCATTTGCCGTACTGTAAGGAAGAAATTCAAATAGACTGTGCACATGGCTGAGGCAGCATGTGCTAGATGCTGTATCCCGATAATCTGATCAGCTGCTGTAGAGATATGATTCCACACTCAGATACAGTGGGTTAAATACTCTTGAGTGTTGCACTGAGAGTGACAATGCTAAAGCAGCAATGGTATTTGGAATAGTTTGGCCATTCCGTGCACCATTATATAGTTGCGGGTCGATTACAATCAGATGCCTTAAACTAATAAACGATATGTGGTTAATTTCAGCGTATTTGATAAATCCATGTCAGGGATGTGTAAAAAAGAAAAAGAAACCATACAGGAACTGCACTGCTTTGACACCGGGTGCCACCAGTTTGCAAAACCTATCGAAGAACTTGCGTACGCAAGGGATTGAGCTGGCATAAAAATGTGTGTGGCTTTACGCCAAGTTTAGTTTTTGTACATCGCAATGTGAGCGTGGAAACAGGTGTATGCAACATTTTTGTGCGTACGCACCATTTATACATGAAGCCAATGGTACCACAGATCATAATTGGACTTTACAGGGACATTTTAGGAGGCACAGTGTGTTTTGTGCCATAAATCTCCTTGCCAGAGATGCAAGGGTAAATCAATAAGTAAAGACAATTTGAAAATTACACAGTAACCACAGGGGATTGATGCTGATACAATACAACATTTTTACAATGGCTTATGGTTAGTTTAAACATTCACAACACAATACTCTGACATTTGTCTACTTGAAACCAAGTTCAAATTAACATGGACACTCTGCTGCCGGATTGCACCACTGTTGAACAACACACCATAGTGAAACCTGCTGAAATTCACCAACTCACAGCAAGAGAAGAGGAATGTTGTCAAAAACAGTCTTGCTGCTCCATCACAATACACATCCCCATGCAGCAGCTGCAACACTGGTGGCAATGTAACAGACTGAACATCTTCCACATCCCCCTTACAGCCCTGATCTAGCACCATGCGACTATTACATATTTGGTCCACTTAAGGAGACTCTATGTGGTCACAGGTTAACCTCTGATGATGAAGTTAAGGAAATGGTGCAGACCTGGATTCGAGTGCAGCTGAAAAGCTTCTTTTCCCAATGAATGAAGAAGTTAGTGGAATGATACAAGAAGTGCATCGACCTGCAGGGAGACTGTGGAGAAGAGAAAGGAAAGACATTTATTTCAACAGCACTGAGATATTTTTCTGTTTTTGTTTTTCCCAAAACTCAGAATTACTCTCCATTTTCTGAATTTAGTCATATTTTTGGTAACCTGTTAACATTAGAATCTGAATAATACACAACATCAGTATTAGTATTGATGAGTATTTTATATGTCTTATCAAACAGTATACTTTCTCTACATTTTCCTTTTTAGTTGTTCAAAATGCTTTTCAATTTCACTTCTTTGTGTGGCCTTAATACAGATCCAACCTCTTTTTACATTCACTTTGGTCTACTCCAAACTCCAAAGACGTTTTGTTTAATCAACTTTTACTGATATACTCATATGTTTCCCCAATGTATTTTTTATAATTTTACAAAAGTCTGAACTGCTGTGCTGGAGATTAACTACCAGTTCAGAGTGCAGTTAAATATATTATAGACTTGTACTATGCAGTTAAATAATATTCATTTTGCAATCAAATGTCTTCTTGCATTGTACTACCAACCTATAGTGGCATTTATTACTTTTAGGTGCACATTTCATTATTTTGTAAACAAGTGAAAATGTATTAATAAAACATGTTTCCTAAAACAATTCCTTTTTTCCTCTGGGTGCCATTACTGTAAAGTTTATCTTGTTTGCATTTTGGAGTATGTGAAGTAACGTTATCAGTTACCAAAATTTTATTTTAACATATGATTTATATAGGCAGTTTTATGCTAACGCGGGTGTAACTGGTGATTTATTTACTTTACTTTTTCCAGAAATACAATTTAAAACCCTCACTGAAGACAGAGACATGAACTTCAGGTTTCTAGAGAACTATACTCTCTTTCTTATCTTTAAACAGGATTTATCAAGGGAAAAACTATTTTTACGATCAATACAAATGATTATGTGTCAAGTAAACAGCTACACACGTTCCCCTGACAATTGTTTCTGACCTCTGGTTCCCTCAGGCTCTTTTTCATGAAGAAATGTCGTAAACAAGGGAAAGTCTTTCATCTGGTTTTAAACTCTAAAACAGTATTCACTTTAATGGTATAGGTGCTCCCTGAAGCTGCTGTTCTTGTATTTTACCCTTACAGTTAATAAGAACTTACCATCAAATTAACCTCTCCTACTTTAAGGCACTTGCATTGTTTATACAATGATTTAATGTTTTTATAGGTGTTTATACATTTTTAGTACATTTACCTATTATATAGTAACTTGGGTTTTGGGTTATGAAAGATTATGGTTAACTTTTAATATCATATAGTATGTATGTGAATTTCCCATTGGGATTAATAAAGTATCTATCTATCTATCTATCTATCTATCTATCTATCTATCTATCTATCTATCTATCTATCTATCTATCTATCTATCTATCTATATTTATAGCTTATTAGAAGTGCAATGTGCATCTTCTAGGTTAAAGATGTAAAATAATGGTTATATGATTAGGTTAGAGGCATAACATTCCACTCTTTAACCTTTACTGAGTCTGCGCCTGGAAGGGAATAAGCATTTAGGGTGTGTAGGTGTAATGGAGGGTTCAGAAGGAGGAGAATAAAGACAAGGAAGATGACAGAACTGAAAGCCCACAGTGGGTTTGGAAGACAGCCATAACAGAAGTTGAAGGAAATGATTAAATGATTAGTTAAAGGTTCAGTGTGGGAGAAATATGTGGTGCAAGTTTATGAATGGTCTTTTTTTGTTCTTCATTGCCTCCAATGAAATCTGAGGCCTATTCTCTATGTGCACTCTCAAAAATAATTTGTTATTTAAGGACACTTTAATGGTTTGTGTGGTTCCACATAGAATCATTGCTTGACAGAGAACCATTTAATTCCATAAAGGATTCTTAACATATTAAAGTGGTTCGTTGGGCATTGGAAAGGTTCCTAATATGTGGATAAGACAGAAATATTTAATTATAGTAGGTTACCAAATAGGATACTGACAGATCAAGAAAACCTGAACTTGGCCTGGTATTGTATGCAGGAAAACATTTAAAAACAAGAACCAATTATTTTATGAATCTATTAAGATATATTTAGGGCTATTTATTGTGCCTGTTATGGATATAAATAAAGGTTTTTTTTATAGAACCTTCGTATGGATGGATCCCCTATGGTGTTGCTCTGAAGAACCACTTTGACACCTTTATTTTTGAGTGTGGGATTTTCATGTTTTTGTCATGTCTGCAACGATTTTTGTCTCGTTTTGCTCTAACATCCCCAAAAGATATGCATACAGTGGATTCAGAGAGTATTCAGGCCCCTTCACTTTCTGCACACTTTATTGTGATGCAGATTTGATTCTGTAATTCCTATAAGTATTCAGACTCTTGAGGATGGTGAGTGGTGATTTTAAATTAGCTCTATGTCAGTGTGTGCTTCAGGGATGAACTGGCACCAAATTCATGATTGATAAATAATAATAATATTATATATAATATAATAGCATTGTGATTGTACCTATTTAATAACAATGATACATTTTATTTATATTACTTCCTGACATGTATCCTGTGCTGCCAAAATATCTTTTAATCTTCCAATGACCCAAAATCAGAATATAAAGGTTTGAGAATGTTATGCTATGTTATGTTATGTGTCTCTGAAACTGCATGAAAGGCCATTTGCTGAAAGATCATTGTGCCTAAGATTAAGAAAAGCAAAAAAAGTTCAACAATAGATTAAGTGTGGTTTTAGATCTTGACAGTGATTTGCAATTGCTCTCCTGTTTTATTTGTGTAGACTTTGTGATAATAGCAGATTTGAGCCACAAAGGATTGTTGGCAAACCAGTGGGTCCCTGTTTAATCTAAGGGTATTGAGGGAAAGATCTGGCCAAAATAAACAGCACATAAGGATGCTAAAACAGGAAAAAGAATGTAGTGCATCTGAGTGACCCTTCTCAGTCGTGGTTAGTCAAACAAATGGCCGCCACCTTCCGGTCCTGGTTTGTTTGTTAGCACTGTTTCCTAGAAAAGGTGGGTTTTAACAAAGTAGACCCAGAAGTGATGTCACTCATCTTACATTTGAGGTTCCCCAAACTGTGGATGGAATGAGAGACTGTGTAAACAAGACAGCCCCCTTTCTGCTTACCTGCATACAGCCTTGAGGATGCCTCCTAATCACACATGCCTGACAACTTCTAGATACATTATACAAGACTGGTAATAAATAAAGTAAAAACTGAGACCATGCAGCATATATTTATTTCAAGAAGAATTGATTACCTGCCATGGTTGTGTAAAAACTACAAATCTCAAAATTATTTACAGGTGGGCCATGGGTTACAAATTAATTTAGTTCCTGAGAATATTTCTAACTAGATTTTGTCAGAAGACATTGCACTTAAAAAGCCTGTTAATGGAGAACCAGGCAACTTACTTGTTTTACAGAATATAACAAAATCCAACTACCTAAAAGGAATCATGAATATGTACAATATATCAACTTTATGCTACAGTTTTTGATAATAGCATGGTATCTTATTAGATTGGAAAAAGACTAATAATGGCATGAAAATTTGCCACTAACTGACAACTTAATACCTCAGTAGAGACTCTTCTTTCTCATTTGAAAGAGATAAAGAATTGTAAGGTCATAAATGGGGAAAGTGTGACCGTGGAACATAAAGTGGTTGTGATCGGCTGAGAAATCAGAATCAGCAGGAGAATAAAAATAGAGCAAACAGCATGAAGGATAAAGTGGTGGAAATTAAAGGAGAAAGGCATTAAGAACAGGTTTAAAGATGAGTGATGTGCAGGCATTTGAGAATGTGGAGAATTAGTAGCAGACAAATAGCAATGTTGTATTAAGAATAGGCGAAGAGGTGTCTGATACAACAGTATGGACCCCACCTGGGAACAAAAAGGCATTGTGGTGGAACAGATAGGTGCAGGATGTAATAAAGGCTAAGAAGGAGCAAAAACATTTGGTACCAATTAGGGAGGGATTAAGATCGAGCAATTAATAGGGTAGTATTTGGTGATGGAGTTCCAAATGTAGAGCTAGTACCGAGAATAAGTAAGGAGGATATAAAGAGGCACTGAAAAAAATTGAAAAATGGAAAGGCAGCAGGACCAGATAAAATACCAGCAGAAGTGTGGAAGAGTTTAGGAGAAAAGGAGTAAATGTGGGATCTAATGAAGAAGATCTATGAACAGGGGAGAATACCAGAGGAGTGGAGGAGCATTGTGATTGTACCTATTTATAAGGAGAAGAAGTTGTTGAGATGGATGTTTGGAGTTACAGAAAGTGGCAGAATAAGAAGTGAGACAATCGGAAGTACAACAAAAGTTGGAGAGATGTCTAAGAAAGTACAGGGAAGTAGTTTGAAGTGGTATGGACATGTGATGAGGAGAGATAATGAATGTATGGGGAAAAGGTCATGGGAAAAGACAATTTCCCCTTAGAGATTAACAAAGTATATCAAAAATCAAAATAAAAAAGTGATGAGAATGGAAGCACAGAGAAGAGGAAGTGAGAGAGGAAAAAGCAGAGATGTGTAACAGGTGTCTGGTCACACTTACAGGTAATCTAACATAGTCACCATTAAAATATCCGACTATGTCACCCAGTATTATTACACACAGGTTTCTTTAAATTGGGCGTTGAGTTAACACACAATGAAAGACGCAACAGTAATTTCAGAAAAAAAGCAACAGTAAGTTACACAAGACAATATAAAGTACATTAAAAAGATAAACGAACATAACAAAATCTAAACATATCAGGAACAAATTTCCTTTTTTAAAAGGAAAACACACAGTCCACACTCTAAAAGTCCGTTAAAAACAAGAATTGGAGGATGCAACCTTTAATGGTGCTGAGTCCAGTTTGTGCACTGTTACCCCAACAATTAATCGTCCCATTGTCCACCGATGCACTCTGTTCACAGGACACTCGTTTCCCAACAGAAGTTTTGTCAAATCATGGAATCCCTTTCAGTGTCTCCTTGGCGTTCTTTTTTTTTTTTTTCACTCTGGGCTCCTTGTGTTGCTGAGACCTAGGCACGCCTCACTTCTCATCCGCCTTGCTCAGTCCTTTCATGCAGCTTTCCTCTCTCGCTGGACCCACAACCGTCTTCTTGTGAAGCTGTCTCTTCCTCCCTCGGGGTAAGTGTTGATGTCCGTGTCCCTCACATCGCACCAGCCACGTACTCCAGTCTGCCAGCGAGCCCCTGTGCTCTCTGCAAGTATCTTGGCAGCATTCTCAGTGGACCATCCCTCTCTGCCTTCTGCTGCCCAGGAGTTTAAATCTCCTTTAGTCCCTGCCATTGTCAGTCCTGGACAATCAGTTTAATCAATGGCACATCTAAATTTCCTGGGTTTAACAATTAATGAAAACACAAGTTAACAAAATGTATTGTTACCAACCATTAATGAGTACAGATCTGCTGATTAGAAACCAATATTGTCAAACATGTTAATTTCAGGTAAATACAGACATCCTCCAAGGAAGGAGCAGTTCTGTTATCACAACTTGGTATTGTTTGTAATCTCAACCAGCCAAAGTGACTCCTTTGCAATACGGCAAATACCTACATCCTGCAGACAGCCTTTTAACTTCTCACCCCCCAGTTCCAACAATGGGTGCCTAATGGAACCACCCAGTGCACAAAAAATGTCCCCCTCTGACAGATGGATGGATAAAGTGCAAGAAGATCTGATGGAAAAGGGTCTGAACGCGGAGGAGGTACAGGATCAAGCTGTATGGAAAAGGCTGATCCAGTACAGTGACTCCACACAGAAGGGGAAAAAGATGAAGAGGAAGAAGTAGATTCCATTCTTTATGTTTTAAGCTTGAAGTTAAATGAGAATTAACTGTGACAAGGACCTTAACAAATGTTTACTACATAGAATGAAAACCACATACTGTAACTTACTGTATGTACTTGCTTGAAAGCAAGTAAAAAGTCAGTTTAAAACCGATTTCCTAAAAAGTCCTAATTCTAATAGACATTATAAAGCTGTAAATAGTTTTTGCACCATATCTTAATAAAATGTATAATTAGACACATTTTTTATTACCAAAAGAGGCAAGGCTTCCTAAAATTCCAAAGATAAATATAGAAGGAGGTTAGGTTTTTGGTAAAAGGTTTTCAAACTTTGTATAATGATGGCATTAATCATAAACATTTTGGGGTACGGAGTGTGTTTTAACAGTATTTTAGATGTTTTGTTTTGATCAGAGCAGCTGTCTTACAGTTCAGGGTTCAATTCCTGATCTAGGCTGCACTGCAGGTAGATACTGTCTTCAAAGTTCCTCAACTGATTAGCTAGTTTATGAAATGGATGTATATGGTGACAGACACAGCGCCATAATTATATTATTGTGGGACATTTGTGGATGTCCAACATGAACCAGTACTCTATGACCCTTGTTGGTTTTAGAGAAAAGGACACCAGCTAGTATACAGCGGCCTTAATTTGGCTTTACTTATTTTTAAAAAATGTGAGCGGCTTAGAGGTATACTTCCACAGAGAATATTGCTAACTGGAGTTTTTGCTTTGCTTTCCCCTTTGCCAACTAGCAATATTTTATGTTTGAATGAATTATATTATATTTTGTTTCTTGTATTTTTAATTCCATCTTTGAATTGGTTGAGCTAAACTGAAGTATTTTTTAATGTTCATAAAATGGTGTAATTATAAAATATGTGCTTGTAGTATGTATGTACAGTCCACAGTGCATGGTGATGTAGATTTCTTCTGCTGTTTTCTATTTTTGTATATCGTTGTATGTACTAAACTTATTTTTAATGAAAAATACTAATCGAATACTTAAAAAAAAAAACTAATTTTGCAAACAATAACCTGGATGATTTGTACTTGTGTAAAAATATGAATCTGTTTTCTTTCTGGCCACAATTGTTTAAAATGTAACACTGCCAATGTAAGATTTGTATGACAAAACCTGAAATATACTATTTATAGCAAGAAGCCTGAAACAGTGGAAGCGGTTTTACAACAATAATGGACAGAAAGCCCTCAAAATAGACATCATACAAACTACTAACAATAAGGCATGTGTCACTGCTGTCATAGCTTTAACAGCATTGTCACTGTTTTCTGAATTAAGAATTGTTCTTAATTTTCTTTACAGTAATCCCTCGCTATATCGCGCTTCGCCTTTCGCGGCTTCACTCCATCGCGGATTTTATATGTAAGCATATTTAAATATATATGGCGGATTTTTCGCTGCTTCGCGGGTTTCTGCGGACAGTGGGTCTTTTAATTTCTGGTACATGCTTCCTCAGTTGGTTTGCCCAGTTCATTTCATACAAGGGACGCTATTGGCAGATGGCTGAGAAGCTACCCGGCTTACTTTTCTCTTTCTCTTGCGCTGACTTTCTCTGATCCTGACGTAGGGGGATTGAGCAGGGGGGCTGTTCGCACACCTAGACGATACGGACGCTCGTCTAAAAATGCTGAAAGATTAACTTCACGTGGCTATCTTTTGTGCAGCTGCATGTCAGCTCGAAGGGCACGTATTGATTTTTGCTTGAAAAACAAACTCTCTCTCTCTCTTTGTCTGCTCCTGACGGAGGGGGTGTGAGCTGCCGCCTTCAACAGCTTTGTGCCGCGGTGCTTCGCATACTTAAAAGGCAAACAGCCCTATTGATTTGTTTGCTTTTGTCTCTCTCTATCTCTGTGACATGATCTGCTCCCGACACGCACTCCTTTGAAGAGGAAGATATGTTTGCATTCTTTTAATTGTGAGACGGAACTGTCATCTCTGTCTTGTCATGGAGCACAGTTTAAACTTTTGAAAAAGAGACAAATGTTTGTTTGCAGTGTTTGAATAACGTTCCTGTCTCTCTACAACCTCCTGTGTTTCTGCGCAAATCTGTGACCCAAGCATGACAATATAAAAATAACCATATAAACATATGGTTTCTACTTCGCGGATTTTCTTATTTCGCGGGTGGCTCTGGAACACAACCCCCACGAAGGAGGAGGGATTACTGTACACAGTTACTTATTGCCTACCTATTTTATTTTGAATTCTATGTGTTAATTTCTCCAGACAATACATTTAATGTATTGATAAGAAACATTTATTTCTTTTAGAAATTTAAGGAGTCTTGAGTCAACAAGAATTTCCTAGTAAAAACAAAGGACCTCACAATTAGCACTGTACATATTCAATTCAAGATATTTTTTATATAGTTTACTTTCTATAAATGCATGAACAAATATTTTTTAAATATTAAATAGTTTTTAAATGAAAACACAAAAGATATTGAATAAAACATAAACCACAATGCAGTCTACGCAGTTTCTTATGTGATGGAAACACTTCTGTGTGCCACCCTAATCAGGAAAAAGACCGCAAAAATATCAACTTTATCAAACAGCATGATTTTATCATAAAAGGATTAGTCAAATTAAAACCTCAAAATTGAGATACAAATTCTAAACACGACTAGGGGGCTCCGCCCCCTGCTCGCTTCGCTCGCCAACCCCTGGTGTTGGGGATGGTGTCTGGTCTTTGAATGAGTTTTCCTTGGCATGGATAATTTATAACCTTAACTTTAACGTCAGATGAACGGCAAACTCGTGAGAAGGCCACATAAAGTTGTCCATGTCCAAATACGGGCTCAGAGAGGTAGATGTCAACCTTGTCCATGGTTTGTCCTTGTGATTTGTTGATGGTCATGGCAAATGCAGGTTTAATGGGGAAGTGTCGCCGTTTAAGTGTAAAAGGTAATTGTAGGTCAGAACGTGAAAGGTCAATTCTAGGAATCAGAACAGTATTGTTAGCATGTGATGCTGTAAGAACTTTTGCTTCAATAACATTGTGTGTCATGGTGTTGACGACTAAACGTGTACCATTGCATAAACCCTGTTTATTGTTAAGGTTTCTTAATAGCGTGAATATTGTTCCGATTTTAAGGTTAAGATTGTGTTGTGGTAATCCGGCTGGGTTAATAGTGTTCAAATATTCTAAGGGTAAATTAAGATGGTCATTGTCATCATCAGAGTCAACTTTGTCAGAGCTTAGAAAGAGCTGTGCATCTCCAGGAAGTAATTGAATGACTTGGTTATTTATGTGAGCAACATTAATATTTTTTGGACATAATATAGTCCGTTGTGTTAAAAGGGGTATTTGGTCTAATGAGATTGCTGTTCCAAATATCTCCGTAACTAAGTTGTGTCAGATAAAGGCTTGAGAAATTGTAATAATATCTGGGTGAAGTCCATCTGTATTGGTGAGTGTTCCATCTCCCAGTTGTGATAACCAATTGTTATATTCTGGATGTGGACATCGCATGTTTTGTACCAAGTGTATCTTTTGAAAGCAATGCCAATTGTCCGCGTATTTTAAGGTGGACTGAACAATAGCTGAGCACACGGCATGTGGAACAATAGGTAAGCACTGTCTAAAATCTCCTCCTAATAGAAGTACCTTTCCTCCAAAGGGAATATTATTATTCATCAACGTTTGTAGAAGTTTATCAATGGTGTTGAGTAAGTGACTGGATGCCATTGTACATGCATCTTTAATTAACAGTTTTGCAAGACAGATGTCACGTGCATTGTTACTGTTCATTTTCATAGTGGATAGCGATGTTTCTGTGATTGGGACCGGTATTTTGAATAAGGAGTGACATGTGCGACCATTTATTAACAAATTAGTTGCCACTCCGGTTGTAGCTGATGCGATAATTAACTGTTGTTTTGGAGCCTTGCCTGCTTGTTTTCCGGCATTTCAGACGCGCGTTGTAGACGTCTGCGTTCATTTATTTTGTCCCGTCGCTCCCGTTTTTGTATCTCTGTGACTTGAGCTCTTTCCTTTTGAACCCGTGCCTGCTTCGCTTCAGCACTTTGAGACGCGCGCTGCATGCGTCTACATTCATTGTGTGTGTTGCGGGTTCATGTTTGTGGTCCCGTTACTCGTGAATTCACGACTTGTATGTTCTTAATCGTTAGTAATATGGATAATTAATAAGGAGGATCACACTCACTGTTAATATGGAGCCTTTTCTGTGTCCGTTTTTGTATCTCGGTCAGTCGAGCTTTCTCTTTTTGGAGCCTCGCCTGCTTGTTTTCCGGCATTTCAGACACGCGTTGTAGACGTCTGCGTTTATTTATTTTGTTTCTTCGCTCACGTTTTTGTATCTCTGTGACTCGAGCTCTTTCCTTTTGAACCCGTGCCCACTTCGCTTCAACACTTTGAGACGCGCGCTGCATGCGTCTACGTTCATTGAGTCTGTCCATCTGGGCTCGTTTCTGTAATTGTGTTAGTTGAGCCTTGCGTTTTTGGATCCGAGACATGTTTTGTTCATCGGTTTCATTTCATTTGTAGGAGCCGACGTTTATTGTTTTTTTCATGCGGGTACGTGTTTGTGGTCCCGTTACTCGAGATGCATCGTTTTGTAGCCGTGATCGTGAAATCATGACTTGTTTGTTCTTTGTTCTTTGTTATTAATATGGATAAGTTATAAGGAGGATCGCACTCACTGTTAATATGGAGCCCTTTCTGTGGTTGTACGGTTAATAGTGCATCATTGTATTGAGATTCACCTATGGTGTGTAGTTTGAAGGTGTGCAGATGACGTATGTTTAATAGGGACATTTCGTTTCTTCGTATTATTACCCATCAGGTGTCGTGCATGTATATGTATTGTAGTCCGGTCTCTTGTTGTCTATGTATGACATCGTTTGTTGTCGTGCGTTTTTTTTGAGGGGCGCGTTGTCTCATTTTTTATTTCTGTTAGTGGAGGGGTGCCTCATTTTTTATTTCTGTTAGTGGAGGGGGGCTTTGTGTGTCGTGGGCGTGAATCCTCATTTTTGTGTGCGTACCGTTTCGTGTGTTATGTGGTGCTTGCGTCTGACTCCTTTGTTTTTGGTGTGCTAGGGGCGCATCGCCTCATTTCTTATTTCTGTTAGTGGAGGGGTGCTTTGTGTGTCGTGGGTCTGAATCCTCTTTTTTGTGTGTGTCCTGTTTCGTGTGGTATGGGCTTCGTGTGGCGCTTTGTTGCATGGGTCTGTTGCTATGGGCGCGGCGTATCATTTCTCAGTTTCCGGTGCTTGGAGGAGGGCTTGGTGTGGCGCCTGCGCAGTACGTCTTTTGCGTCCACGGCCCATGTCCCTGCGTCCATCCGGTTTACCTTTCTCATTTAGTAATATGGATACCATTGTCATGTAAGTTGGAAATATCATTAACAATGACATAAAAGTATCCAATAGGTGAAAGAACAATGTAGACAAGTTATTTGATAGTCATAGTTGCAGTATAAAGATGGTAGCCCCACTGGAAACATGAACCAAAGAGGAACAACGTTCTGTCATCCACTTTTTGAGCAGTAAAAAGGTGACATCTATCAAAATTCATCAGCAAATGAAGGGTCAGAACCCGTGATGCATGTCTGACACTCCAGTAAGTGTACTAGTTGAGTAGGAATTTCTGAAATGGCGTGAGTTTTGTAACCGACTGTTCTTGACCAGATCAAGCAAACTAAGCAGTGACACCAGAGTCGACTGCACAATATGAATACATCATGATGAAAAATCGTCCAGTGATGGTTAATGAAATAGCCCCAAATGGCTGGTGCATGACTGGCTATGCACATGACAAACAGACACTTTTTCTAAATGAATTCATGCACTTTGTAATGGATAATAAATAATAATGGATAACTTCATATAAACTGATATAGTTCTGACACCTTTTTTGAAAGAAAAATATTTAAGGTTTTCATTTGACCCAGCCTTGTACATTTAACATACACTAAAGGGATTATCAAAGACAGAAAACAAAGTATAAAATAAGCAGAAAAAAAAAGAAAATCTAGCTGCCAGAAATGGGCTTGGCTACACAGGTTCAACTCCTTGTCAGTCAGGTAGGGTGGACCACCTACTTACCAAATGTCCAGACTTCCACTTTATTCCTAAAATCTGTTTTTGAGGTAGAAAACCCATTAGGAAAATTTAAAAAAAATGTTTGTACACCAGCCCTACTCTCTTCCACTCTTACCCCAAAGCACAGTATGCCTAATGATGAAAACAAAATTTCAACATAGACTACTTCTGGTTGATTTTATAAATCTACTTTGCACCATTAAATCAAATGAAGTGTAGCAACAAACCGACCTCTGACAGACCATGGTGAAGCAGGTTTTCAAATCCTTCCTCGCTCGTCCTTCCCATTTTGTGCCCTCTAATGACACAATCAGAACTTCTCAATCCAGTAAGTGCTCCCTCACTGGCAGTTTCACCTTTTATAACACAGGCATACAGTGAGCAAAGAAAGTAGAAAGAAAAAGAATACCTTATTGAGACTGAGATACTGCCGTGTGTAATATGGTTGTTCTGACTAAGAAAAAAAGTGTCAGAACCTTCTCAGATTTAGGACAAAATATGGTGAGTATAATAAGCAATGTTCATCATCATTTATAGCAGCTGTTGATGTCAGTGAGCACATGCTGCTTTAACCATTTTAAGCACTAATGGTGTTAATTGCAGCTGAGTTGCTTATTCTGCTTATAGGTACATTAGTAGATTGATGTGCACAGAGCGATGTAATGTTCAACATTTTAGTTTTTGTAAAAAAAATTATATATGTTTTTAAAACATTGTGTTTAAAACTGAAGGGCTTGTGCTCTGACAGTTTTTTTTCCCTCTTGGTTCCTATTGGAGCAGCAGCACAGCATTTTGTGTTGTTTTAGTACCACCATTTTAGAGGATATAGAATCTCTGAGCAAAGGAGTTATTCATATTTGTAAGATGGTCAATTACTTCTTGGCATTTTCTGCATGAGAGATAAGCTCTCTACATGTACAGTAAGAACTGCATAAATAGGTAGTCTCTAGTGGAATAAAGTTTACCTCGTCCACCATTCAAATTCATTTTTGCTTTATTCTCCTTTTTACATGTTGAATTGAAATGGCTAAAAAAACAGAAACAAGCAGAATCAAACTAATTTATTAGTCACTTTGTGCTTGCCTAGAGAGAAAGCATGCATAAATAGGTCTTATCTAGCTGAATAAATTTTACTCTATCCACCATTCAGATTTCTTTTTACTTTATAGTCCTTTCACACTCTAAATTGAAATGGCCAAAAATGGCAGAATCAAACAACTTTATTAGCCATTTAGTACCTGCCTGGGACAGAACGAGAGAAAGCACTTGTACAGCATGTGGACAAGCAAGAAAAAAAATTGTAATATCGAATAGGAGAATGGACACTGCACATCTTAAACCCCAGCTCCTAAAATTTAAGCACTAACCATCGACAGCAGCCTAAAACATGATTTTAATTTGCAGAGACTTTGTGTTATACTAGCAGACATTCTGTGGGCATGGTGCTGTCAACATGACCTTTGCAAAATTTGCCAAGAATAAGATGAACATTAAATCTGCCTATTTTGAGTTGCTGTATGGTAAATTGTTAATTTGTGACAGACAGTTACCAGCAAGAGTGAAAGGGAACATCTACAGGACAGTAGTGAGACCAGCTTTGTTATATGGGTTGGAGATGCGGAGATTATTTATTTAAAACTGGTCCTTTTGAAATGAGCGGTGGACCTGCTATACCACAAAAATGTTTACAAAAAATTCTTGTATTTTAACATCCTTTCTTTCTTTCTCTTTTATTTTTCTCAGTCTGACTGCACTACGTACCTGCTAGTAATTTAAGTGCACTCAAAAAATAAAAATAGTTTGACATTTCCTAAATGACCCAAAAAGTAGGCCAAGGCTTTCCCTCTCCTGCCCAGAAATAGGCCTCACCCAGGCAGTCTAACCTAATTCCACATGCAGTCCCAAAAAGTGGAGAACAGGCTTATAAAATTCGACTTAAATTAAACAAAATGCACAACAATATCAAAACTGGCCTTCATTGGAGAAGAACCATAAAGAAAACTCTGGCTTAAAAGGACAGGGTCAAAGCAGAATCTTGAAAAATAAAGATATTAATTTGAAAATCACAAAAATGCACAAAATGTTAATACAGCAAAATAAGGACAAAAAGGCTTTCCTGATACAGGCAATCTAAAGCAAACAAGTCCAATCCACAATCCAGTGAACAGTAATCCTAAAAATGAAACAAGAAACCAGGAACTAGAATGGAAAAAGAAAAGCAATACTTTGACACTCCAATAATGATCAATGAACAACATCAAAATATAAAGGCTGAGGGCAGTCCTTCAGCAGTGATGTCAGGGTTGTCCTGCATCTTAGGTGTCATACACGTGCACTTAGGAGGCAGCCAACAATCCCTAAGGTGAGTGACACCACAAGGGATAAAGGGTCGATTAAACGTACTAATGCCTCCTTCCTTCCATCAACAGAACTAAAGAAGATAAAGAGTAACTCACCATCCATACTTCTGGTTACTCAAAATGGCTTACACTCAATAATCCCGGCATTGTATTCCAACGATGATGTCACTTCCAGCTCCTCTTTATGACGTCACGTCCGGGCCCCCTCTATGATGATGTCACTTCCTGTCCTCAATGATGACATCACTTCCACCCATCTGCTTGTGCTGCAATTTCTTGTCAACCTCATTTTCTGCCACTATTTTGTATAAAAACCCAATGTATTCAGTTCTCAACTGTTATATGTTCTTATTTTTGATCCTTTTGCCATTTTTCATTTCATTTTTGTCCCATTTCATTATACAGGGTCATTCCCCAACTCTTTGCGAGACTTTTTGAGTCTTTATTTCCACCTCATAGGGTGTAGCGGGGCCACATAGTGTTAAATGTCAGTTCTGAGTGCGTCTCGTTTCATTGTCCCGTTTACTGTTTATGTGTATCAGTTAATGCCGTCCCCGTAAAGGGGGACGGATGATGGAAGGAGACCACAGCCACAAACCTGGAAAACACCTGTTTACAATTAATCAATCACAGCCGTCACAGGACTATTTAAGCCAGCAGGAGGAGAAAGAAGGGGGGGAGGAGAGAAGGAGATTTTTTTTCACATTCACGACCACGAGCTAACTGTACCTGTTATTTTCCATATCGCGCATATCCATCCAGTTTGTTTTTCCATCTGCCGGATTTGCTTCAAGGACCTCACCACAAGAGACCCCGGGGTCGGACTTAATCATCCACCACACACCGAGGATTCACGGTGAGGCTGCTCCATTTTTTCCGGGGAGAATCAAACGTCTCAATTTCACTAATTCAGTCAACCGCTTTCAGTTTCTTTATTACCGGACTCAAGTTCACAAGCATTCAGTTTATCAGTCATTGTTGTTATTCGTGTTGTGTGTTTATATGTTACAGGACAAGGGAGGGTTTTTGTGTGTATTTATATTGGGGTGTTATAGTTATATTTGGTGGTGTCTTGTTGTTGCTGGGGTGGAGGGATATTTAGATTTATATGTTTCTATTTTTTTGCATGTCTTGTTTCACTTAATACATATAATCCGTTTAAATTTTACATCCTGTTTTTGTACTTATCTTTTCACCGTCGATTGTGGGGGAAAAGTTTAATTGGTTAGAAGTACAGCTTGATAGTTAGATTATTTCTCAGTCGATTATCCAGGCCACAGGTCTTGGAAGTGTAGCTGCCGGCTGGGAAAAGGGGTCGGCCGTTACAAGGGTACCACTGACAAAGCACAAGAACCATAACAGAACATAGGAGCATGATGCATAGATACTTAATAATAAATAAGCAGAATAATATGAACAAAAACATAATTACAGTAGACACATGAAAATATTACTTTAAAATAAAGAAGCTACAAAAACAACAATAAACATAAGCAAGGGAACATACATTGGCTGTAACATTGCTCTAGTTGTGTCTTTCTCCAACATATCCCTAAATTCCAAGCTTACAGAGACTGGCCTTTGAAAACCACATTTTTGAATTTCTAGATCTTTCCACACCTCAGCATAATTCCTCTCAAAATTCCAAGGACACCACTCAAAGCTCCATTAGCCAGCCCCAGATATTCTGCATTCCTGCGCCAAAATGCCCCATTAAAATGTCAGTACTGCTTGCTCTCCAAAAAGGCCTCATCTGGTCCACATTGAAGCTCTCTGCTTCCAACTAATGGTTTCAGGAGAAGCTACCTGGACTTCATCCTTTCCCACATGACCTGTCTCCAACTTTAGAGATCATGGAGCAATTGTTTCCAGAGCACTTCTTAAGTATACATCACCTGCTCATCCGGCGACTATTTTCTAACATAGAACTGTTTGTCACGTATCCAGATAGTAATAGTAGAATATATATTTTTCTAACAGAAAAGTACACTTCCTAAGCAAGTTTATCAACTTGCAGAATATTTTGAAATACTTGAAAGCCACCTAGGAGACTTGGAGGAAAAGGTTTTGTGATGTGTCTTACCACTACATGGGCTGTAGGGACTGGAAGCAGTGTTGAGTCTGGAGTCATGGGGGAACACACTTTGTAAGGCTCGGGGCACCTTCCTAAAGAGAGCTGAGTGACAGGGATCTGGGCTAATTAAGAGTGCGGAGCAAAAAGGGAGTGTGGATAGTCAGAAGAAGTAGTTTTTGTGGAGCAAGAGGAAGACAGCATCAGGTCAAGAAGGGAGCAAACAATTAAAGGGCAGGCAAGAGGTAGACGGGATGAAGGCAACTTGTTTTTATTATTTTGGATGTGTCCCCATGATCCAGACAACGTGCGGCAGTAGGGCACTGTTTATATCGTGGCATATCAAATAAAAAGCCAGTCGGCATTTGAAAGACTCGCCTTACAAGCGACTCCTGAGTGTGTCTTATTCGACAGGCTGTCATATGAATGTTGTGAATTTCCCCTTGGGATTAATAAAGTATCTATCTATCTATCTATCTATCTATCTATCTATCTATCTATCTATCTATCTATCTATCTATCTATCTATCTATCTATCTATCTATCTATCTATTGTGAAGAAACAAAGTTACACAGGTTTAACTTTTAGGGGTTTCCAACCTGGTTTACTTGAAACATAAAGTATCGTCTCCACTATACAACTCAAATGGTCACACTGAAAAAATACAAAGCAAATGGGGGAACATTTATACAGAGGGACAGGAAATTGAATCAGGGATGCTGGGAAAACTTAGATGTATGCTGGGATGGAGACGCCATCAGCTTGTGACTGGAGGGTATACAGGAACCCGGAAGTATGGCTTCCTTTTGTTTATTCCGCACTTTCTTAAAGCGGCAAGTCCTCGTTCTGGCTGATGAGACAAGAAGAGAAAGGTTAGTGCGCCGCCTCTGTCCTTCGGCATGGGTTGTTGCGATGTGGTCTGAGTCCTTAAACTGCTCCCCATGCGCTCCGTGCGTGACATGACACCCCCCTCTAGCCCAGACCTACCAGGTCGGGCGGGCCAAACCGAGAGATTGTGAGCCCGAGAGAGTGCATCCACGTTGGCCTGAAGGTTACCCCGATGATAAGTGATGGTGAACTTGTACGGCTGC
Source organism: Erpetoichthys calabaricus (assembly GCF_900747795.2). Taxonomy (NCBI): domain Eukaryota; kingdom Metazoa; phylum Chordata; class Cladistia; order Polypteriformes; family Polypteridae; genus Erpetoichthys; species Erpetoichthys calabaricus. The sequence goes on along the minus strand of NC_041399.2, from coordinate 181,561,818 downwards.
AGGTCCAAAAACCACCTGGTAACCCAAGGATTTGACTCCTTATGAAGGGGCCATCCACTGGAGGGTGGCATGGTCCATCACCAGGGTGAATTCCTGACCTAGCAGGTAGTACCGCAGGTGAGTTACCGCCCACTTGATCACCAGGGCTTCCCGTTCCACCGCGGCATACCTCGTCTCTCAGTCTAACAGTTTCCGGCTCAGGTACATCACAGGGTGTTCGACACCGTCGATACTTTGGCTCAACACGGTGCCGAGGCCAGTGTCCGAAGCATCAGTCTGGAGGAGAAAAGGAAGTGAAAAGTTAGGTGTTCTCAAAATAGGTGCAGAAGTGAGGGCCTGTTTTAAGTCACTGAATGCTTGCTCCGCGGCTTCATTCCACACCACATGAAAAGGGGCCTTTTTCTTTGTTAAACATATCAAGGGTGCTGCCCTTTCAGAGAAGCGAGGTACAAAGCAGCGGTAATAACTCGCTAACCCTAAGAAAGCTTGCACATGTTTCTTGAGTATCGGACGGGGCCATTCCAAGATGACTTTAATTTTCGAGCACTGTGGTTTCACCATCCCCCTTCCTAACAGGTAGCCCAAATATTTAGCCTCGGTCAACCCCAAAGAAGCACTTCCGGGGGTTGATATGTAGGCCGGCTTTCGCTAGGGTCAGGAGGACAGCATAAACCTGTAATACATGCTCCTCCCAGGTGCAAGAAAAAATGACGACGTCATCGAGGTAGGCGGCACAATAGGACTGGTGGGGCCTTAGCACTTTATCTACCAGACGTTGGAAGGTCGCTGGTGCCCCCGTGCAGTCCGAATGGGAGAATCTTGTATTGCCAGTGTCCACTAGGGGTACTGAAAGCAGTTTTCTCTTTAGCGGATGCCGTTAAGGGAATTTTCCAGTACCCTTTGGTCATGTCAAGTGTAGTCAAATACCGGGCCATTCCGAACTTCGAGGAGTTCGTCAACTCGGGGCATGGGATAGGCACCAAACTTGGAGACCTGATTAACACACTGGAAGTCATTACAAAACCTCCAAGAGCCGTCCGGTTTGGACACGAGGACAATGGGACTGGACCACAGGCTGTGACTTTCTTTCGATAATGTCCATGTCCAGCATCCGCTGAATCTCCAGCTCCACCTCAGTCTTTTTTGCCTCCGGGAGGCGATAAGGTCTTCTTGTATAACCACTCCCGGGGTCTGTCACAATATCGTGCTGAATCAGCGCAGTCCTACCTGGTGCTTCGCTGACCCACTTCTGGGACGGACAGGATTGCTCCTTCAAGCTTCTGTCGTTGGAGGGGCGTCAAATTGTTGCCGAGGTTAAGTGTTATAATTTTGGAGAAAAGAGAGAGGGTGGACTCGGAAGGAGGATGCTCCTCCCTGGTCTTCCACAACTTTAATAAGTTCATGTGATACACCCTCTCGGTCGGTCGACGATTTGGTTGGCTAACCAAATAGTCAACGAGACTTTTTCTTTCTTTAACCTCGTATGGGCCCTGCCAATGGGCTAGCAGTTTTGAGTGGGAGGTGGGCACGAGCACCAGTATGCGATCCCCCGGCTGAAACTCACGAAGGGAGGGGTTCCTATTATAATTTTGGGCTTGCGCTGCTTGAGCTTGAGACATGTGGTCTTTTAATATAGGCCTGATTTTATCTAATCGATCGCGTAATTGGGCGATGTATTCTAACAAATTTGTGTTGGGAAGTGCCTCCCCCTCCCAACCTTCTTTTAATAAATCCAAAATGCCCCGGGGCTGGCGCCCATATAAAAGTTCAAATGGGGAAAATCCAGAGGAGGCTTGAGGCACCTCCCGATATGCAAAAAGCACTAAAGGTAGGAGCTGGTCCCAATTCCTTCCATCCGTGTTGACTACCTTATGTAGCATCTGTTTAAGGGTTTGGTTAAATCTTTCCACCAACCCGTCTGTCTGAGGGTGATAAACAGACGTTCTGAGATGCTTAATATGGAGTAACTTGGCCACCTCCCTGAACGTATCCGAAGTAAAGGGTGTACCTTGATCCGTAAGGACTTCTTTAGGTATACCCACTCGGGAAAATAATCCTACCAATTCCCGTGTGACATTTTTTGTATTGGCAGCTCTCAGGGGAACTGCTTCGGGATACCGTGTTGCATAATCCACCATGACCAATATATATCTATGGCCTCTGACCGAAATACTCTATACTCCGATCCGCTCAAAGGGAACGTCAATAAGGGGAATCGGGATTAAAGGAGCTCGGTCCCTCCTGGGAATCTGGCGTAACTGACAGACGGGACAAGACTGACAGAAACAGCGGACCTCCTCATTTATCCTGGACCAATAAATTGGAGTTTAATCCTCTCCAACGTTTTTTTCGGCCCCTAGGTGGGCGCCTAAGAGGTGGGCATGTGCTAGGTCGCAGACCTCCTGCCGGTAGGTTCGCGGCACTAACAGCAACTTCCGTACATCGCCTTCATGTTCCGCAACGCGGTATAACAAGTCATTCTCTAAGATAAAGTAGGGTCCAGGAGGTGTGGAATCTAATGACACCAGGTCATCTGCGGAAACAACAGCATTCGGGCAAACTTCAGGGAATCGTCATTCCACTGTTCTCTTTTGAAGGAAGCCGGCGTAGAGCGAAATTGAAAGTCCTAAGCCGGCTAATTCATCAGGGCCTAGGCCCAGAGTGTCGTCCTCCCGAGTCGTAACCCCATCCGGTTTGTACTTCCGGATTGGAGTCCGTCCCTGAAAGGCGTCCCCCCGGGCCCCGCTCAGATCATCAGTTGCCGATGACCACGGCGTGGGAGCAGTTTGGAAAGTCCCCTGACCATCCATAAATAGACCCAGGTTGTGTACGGGAGTGGTGACAGTTTTACCGCATTTAATATTAGACCAATCTTGTCCCAATATAACTGGATAGGGGGGTTAGGGCAACACCGCAACAAAAAGTTGTTTTGGAGTCCCCTTTCAAGTTATATAACACATCGCAGACCTGTATGATCTAATATCTACGTGCACACATTTTATACTTGACATTTTAGCGAGCCACTGTTGTAGTAAAATATAACGGTGAGCAACAATGGAATCAAACAAAGCCATCACCGAGTGCCCATTCACCAACACCCTTCCCCGTATGTGTAAGTGCCAGAGGGTTTCACAGCGCACAGTACCTCTCTCCTCGGGGGTAGCTGCAGTCCATTGGTTCTGCGTTGATGGGGCAGGTGGGAAGAATGTGTCCCACCTCGCCACACTTGAAACAGCGTGGCGGGGTGAGCACTCAGTCTTTCGTCTTGGCTGGCGGCTCCGTGGTGACAGCCCGACGGGGGGGGCTCCTGTGAGTCAACCCATCCCTGTCAGATCATGCGAGCAGGCTTCTCAGACCCCCCCGATTTGGTTTACGCCAGTTGGCACTCCAAGACCTCCAGGAGCCCTTTCATATCCCGGAAGGGATGTCTCGGACCTGCTGGGCGAGGTAATCCGGCATGGCGTATACTAACACTCACAGGCTACTTGCTCAACCACCTGGTGGGCTTGATTAACATCTGGCCGTAGCCACCGCCCGAGTTTGTCCCAGAATTCGAACGCCTGGGCCCTAGCTGGAAGCTCCTGGTTGAATCACCAGTTTCGCCATACCCGCAGCTGCCAACCGTCTCTTTGTTTGAGCGAGCTCCCTCTGTGTTGTCGCTTGATCCATCTTGACCACCTGGAGTTCGTTGGCCAAGGTATTTAGTACTGTGTTCAGGTCTTGCCCTTCCATCATCTTCGGGCTCTATCCTGCCGACTACGCCAGTGAAGAAACAAAGTTACACAGGTTTAACTTTTAGGGGTTTCCACCCTGGTTTACTTGAAACATAAAGTATCGTCTTCACAATACAACTCAAATGGTCACACCGGACAAAATACAAGCAAATGGGCGAACATTTATACAGAGGGACAGGAAATTGAATCAGGAATGCTGGGAAAACTTAGATGTATGCTGGGATGGAGACATCATCAGCTTGTGACTGGAGGGTATACAGGAACCCGGAAGTATGGCTTCCTTTTGTTTATTCCGTGCTTTCTTAAGTGCTCCTCATTCTGGCTGATGAGACAAGAAGAGAAAGGTTAGTGCACCGCCTCTGTCCATCGGCATGGGTTGTTGCGATGTAGTCTGAGTCCTTAAACTGCTCCCCATGCGCTTGTGCATGACACTATCTATCTATCTATCTATATAAATTTTAATTTAATCCATTTTGGAATAAGGCTGTAACATAACAAAATGTGAAAAAATTGATGCGCTGTGAATACTTTCCGGATGCACTGTATTTATAAGAATTATAGCTGTTGCACGTTTTGATTCCTTTGTTCTGATCTTTGCAAGTTTTCCTCTGTGATTTGGTCTCTTCCTTGAGTTTTGGTTGCAATCGATTTTCCTGCACTTTTTTGCAGGTTTCCTATGTGCTTACCTACTGTTTCAGCTCACCTTGATTCTACACCTTGTTGAGTTCATAACACTTCTTTTCAAGTATGGCTACTTGTGCCCCCTGATACGCCTTGCCCTTGAGCAACCTGTCACAATTTCTAAATATTTGTAAATACTTATTTTGATAAATTATTTTTAAGTCCTCAACAGCAGTGATATGCAGTACATTTTAAATAATGTATAATGCATAATAATGTACTACAGTTTCACATTGTAGTGAGTGAACTCCAATACATATGCATATGATAATATGAGAACACATAAAACAGTTAATTCGTACTGATAGTTTATTGACTACCGAGAGTAGATCTTCATCTCATTATATGTAATTGTTATTTTATTGTGCTGTTGGTATGAAATTGGTTGAGCAGATTATTGAAAAATGTTCTTTTTTCACACTGCTCAATCCAATTCAGTTTAACAGCTCAATAAGATAACAATTATAGCTAATAAGCTCTGTTAGAAGAGGAGTAGACAGTAAACTCTTAGTCTGTCAGCAAACTAACTCTTTGATAAATTAAAACATTTTTAAGGAAATAATTATGTTTAGGATGATTTATTTGATCAGGAAAAGAGCAGTATAAATCAAGTAGAACTTCAGTCATCAGTTTTCTTAATATGCTATAACCAGTCTCAAGGTGATAGGGACAAGTGCTTATCCCAGCCTCAACAGGTATAACACAAGAACTAGCCATAGATGAGCAGTTTTTGCAGGCACAAACAAACAAAGTCCCTTATACAGAGCCAGTTTATAGTCACAGAAATCAACTAGCACACACGTCTTTGCATATTAGAGGAAAACTGGAGTACACAGAGGAAAAATATGGTAGACACAGGAAAGACTGTGCAAACCCTGCAGACAGTTATCAGGCCAGTATTCAAACTGTTTCCACAAGCTGTGAGACAGTACGTTAACATCTGTACCATTGCTCTAGCTTTACCTGTTTATGAACTCCTCCTTGACCCTTACTGATCCTATAAACTCCAATACTTGGTTAAGTCATTTCTGCATTATATGGAATATGTCTCAAAAACAGATGGGAAAAGTTTTGCTATCACTGATTACACAGATCCACCCTTCTCCATTTCTTTACATAATGATTTCAGTGTTTGAGTCTTCTCTGGATAGCTTTTTTCTGTGTAGAATGGCCAGCAAAGATCTGTATTTAGGAATAACTGTACTACATGTGTTTATTATGCAGGAATATCAAGCTTCCAGAGTTTTCCATATCTGTTTGTTTGTGTTGATATTCAAATGATGCAGTTTTGTTTTCTTAGACTTGATATATTAATACATTATTTCAGGGTGCTTTGTAAAATATGCAAAGATTTAATACAAACCAATACTATAACAAAGTAAAATAAAAGATACTTTAATGTTATATAACAGTAAGCTAGGTAAACACTTATAAGACTCAATAAATATTATGACATTAACTAAAAAAATAATTAGATGTACCAAGCAGTACATTGACAGTAAAGTTTAATAAACACCATAATCAGTGATGCAGGTATAAAGGAAATGGTTATATAATTAAAAGATTAATTTTCAAGATCCATTTGAATGTAATGACTAATAAGTTCTCACAGACTGAGTTTCAAAGACTAAGAGCATTTCAAAGTTAAGAACAGTGCGATGCAGTTGAAGAATGCACGTCATTTTTTTAAATTAGGATTTACTTAATCTTGGTCACTCATGCAATCCATAAAAGCTGAGAAACTGAATGAAATGTGTTTGACTAAAAAGCATTTAGCTCCTGCAAATTAATATGCAACCAAAATGTGTAAAATCATTCAGCACTGTAACTGCAAACTTTTTGAAAGTACAGAAGATCACAAACCCTGCTTAATTAATTAGTCCGGCAGTTATTAACTAAATGTACGCACATATATTAATTATATTCAAGCTTTGAAGAATGCGTACTAAGTTTCATATCTGTTTCTTTGAATTTATTTTTCTTTTTAATTTTGTGCGGTAAATCAATATTCACATCTTTTTTTACACACTTTTTCATTTTCTGCTTCTACCTGACTTTCATCTAAACCCAGCTTCAGCCTTTTAAACTCATTTCTAATAAGAATTGCTCATCTTTCTGTATGTTATTTATTTGGTTAGATTCTTTACCCATGAACTTAAGTTTTTAATTCACTGCCCTGCTTGACTTACTACATAGCATTTAATCCTTTTCTTTATTCTATAGCTTTGATTGATCATTTTTTCCTTATTTTTTGGGTAAATGTATAAGTATTAGGCCTGTCAAATGATTACATTTTTTAATTATGATTAATAACTACATGTCTTTTGATTTGTTGTTATTAATCACATGTTTAAGTCAAGTAGATAACCAATGTCCAGTAAGTCCCATGTGAATGTGACTGCTATACAACCCTTTAGCTGCTCAAACTGCAAAGGCTTTTATCTTACATAAAAATTCTTAGTAGGTGACAGAGTTGTCTCTCGTAAAGGTAATGTGTATAAGAATTGTCAGATCTTGCTGAATGATGTATCTCAGCTCTGTACCTTCAGCTATATTCAGATATCGCCTCATTCTGATGTGATCAATGTTGCACTAAATCGCAATAGTTAATCCTTTACATTTTGCTTCATTCATTGACATAAGTTGTGTTATACATTCATGGATTGCAGTTTGTCACAGATTTTACTGCCTAGTGTTAGAGGTTTTAACAAAAGTGTCATGTATGTTTTGCTCTTAAGTGATAACCCCAGGATGTTATACTAAGCCCAAACTATTATTTCTAGTCATGGCCAAAAGTTTTGAGAATGACACAAATATTAATTTTCACAAAGTTTTCTGCCTCAGTTTTTATGATGGCAATTTGCATATACTCCAGAAGGTTATGAAGAGTGATCAGATGAATTGCAATTAATTGCAAAGTCCCTCTTTGCCATGAAAATGAACTTAATCCAGTAAAACCCATTTTCACTGCATTTCAGCCCTGCCACAAAAGGACCTGCTGACATCATTTCAGTGATCCTTTTGTTAACACAGGGGAGAGTGTTGGCGAGGAAAAGGCTGGAGATCACTCTGTCATGCTGATTGAGTTAGAATAGAGAGGTTCAATTTTTGTGAAGAAGGCTTCAGGGCACCAGGACCATCTCCTAAAGTTGATTCAGCGGTAGAGTGTTTTAAAATCAAAAGCAATTATAATAAATTTCATCTGTCTCGGCCATTGTTAATGGAATAGCTTTGATCAAGGGTTCCCAAACTTTAAGTCAAGACCCCCCAAAATGTTGCACCATCTCATCGGGGCCCCCATTAATATAAAGTCAGTGCTGTGGAGCAAACCATGATCTTGGATCTTGGTTACTGTTAACACTATTCACACTGCATGAGTTATTAAAATAGTAGACCTTGAGGAAAGAAGACAAAAGAGACATCATAAAGTGTTGGGGCACCGCAAGGCAAACCCTGTATATATGGTGGAGAAAAGAAATGATATCAAAAAGAAACGTCTTTCCAGATGCATGTCAAAAATCAGAATGTCCTAAGATGGCCGTGGAACCCTTTAACAGGCCGGAACCCTGAAGTGACGTCACGGTCAGTCATCAGATCCTTTGACGAGAAAGGAGGAGAAGCATTAGGCAACAGCGCCAGCCCTCGACCGAGGGGGGAAAAACCATTCAATGAGCCATTAAATTGTTCCCCTGCCACACGTGTGTGACAACTTATTAATCAAAGCCAATACTTAAGTACAGCAGACTGTAAAGTTTGACTTGATTGTGCATAATGTTATTTTCGTTATTGTAAACATTAGTCTTCATCGTTTGGAATGTTATATTCTTCAAATAAAATCAATAAAATAAAAAAAATAATAATAATTATAGCAGATTAGTGACATATATAATTAAATGTCAAATGACATCTCTAGGCCAAGGGGTTTTCGGCCTTTTTTCTTGTCATAGAATCTCCAGTAATTGAAATATTTTAAAGTATCCCCATTTTCTTTCAGTCTAAAATTATTAAGAACTAAACTCTTACTAGCCACAACAAAAGTGTGATTACTAGTACTTTTTTTGTGGTTGTGGATGTCATTTAGTTTTTCTTATTGTCATGCACGTGCAAGTAGGAGGAAGTTATATGGACCAAGTGATGGTAATTCTACACCAGGCCAGGGGGTGGCGGGGTGCGCTAAACCTTCTTCCGTTATCTCTGCAGACCAGACACGAGAAAATCTGTCTGACTCATCCCTAAAGATGTAACTTCCGTTCCCTGTACCAGAATGAACATCACTTCTGGCGCCTAGGTGAACATCACTTCCGGTTATGACATCAGAAGAAGGTCACTTCTGGTTCCCGTATATCACTTCTGGTCTTAGCATTTAAAGCCTCCATTTTAACAACCAGTCATCAGTTCTTATTTGGACTCCATTAAAGACACATCAGGCTTATTTTTAAAAACCATTGCAGCCAGAGATAATACACGGGTGGCTGCCCCAAACCTTTTTGAGTGTGTCGAGTCTGATCATTTCACATTATGCACATTAAATGTTTTATAATTGAGTAGTTTTAATGTAAGAACAGTAGCATGGTTTGATAAGGAATATAAAAATCCTAAAATTTCCATATTTTATGTGACGTTTGTGTATTTTTATGTTTTATGTGGACATTATAATCAGTTTTGGCTTCCAGTTATGAGAACTTTAAGCACAGCTCTGCTTCTAACTACCTGTTTTTAAACTTTTAAACTGTTTTATACCTGTTTTTACCTATTTTTATTATTTTTAAAGGAAGGATAACGGTTACCAAACTCTGTCTGAACAGTAGTTTTCTGCTGAGGCTTAAAATTAATAATACTAAAATTAAATGTTGGATACGTGAATCAATCAATCAATCAATTCAATTTTATTTGTCATTCAGCAGAACATCCAAGATGTGCTGCAGAACGAAAATACGATGCACAAGACATTAATAAAAACACATAGTTAAAATCAGCCTACAATAAAATACTAAAATGCTTCATTTAAAAGACGAACGGCAGTAGGAAAAAAACTGTTTTTAAACCTGGTAGTTCTACATTTCAGGCTGCGATACCTTCTGCTTGAGGGCATGAGGGAAAAGAGTTCAGAGGCAGGATAAGTAGGGTCTCTAGAAATCCGCACAGCTCTGACCAGACAGCGTTGTTTTGCCAAATCTTGTACATTTGGCAACGGGGCTCCAATGATCCTCTCCGCAGCCCTCACCACTTTCCTCAGTGCTTTCCAGTCCGAAGCGCTGCAGCTCTCCTGCCACAGAGAGCTGCTGCTGGTTAGCATGCTCTCTATGATCCCTCTGTAAAAAGTGGTGAGGACTGACTTACTGAGATGGGTCCTCTTTAGCCTCCGCAGAAAGATCAAGCGCTGGTGAGCTTTCTTGATGACGGAGGAGGTGTGCAGGGACCAGGTGAGGTTGTTCGTCACTTTAACTCCCAGGAACTTAGTAGACTGCACAATTTCCACAGCAGTGTTCTTAATGTAGACCGGGATGTGTATCAGCTGTTTCTTCCTGAAGTCGATCACCAGTTCTTTCGTTTTTTCGACATTCAGTATCAGATTGTTTTTATCACACCATTCCACAAATGACTTCACCTCCTCTCTGTAATCCCCCCTCCCCGTCACCTCGAATGAGACCCACCACTGTTGTGTCGTCCGCATACTTAATAATTTGGTTTGTGCTGAACTTGGCACAACAATCGTGGGTCATGAGCGTGAAGAGGAGGGGACTTAGAACACACCCCTGTGGAGAACCTGTGCTCAAGGAGATGGTATCTGATTTATTCTTTCCTACCCGTACGTACTGTGGCCTATTAGAAAGTCCAATATCCAGTTTTGCAGAGGTATGCCCAGTCCCAATGGGCCCAGTTTGCTGATCAAATTCTGAGGGATGATGGTATTAAAAGCCGAACTAAAATCAACAAACAGCATGCAGACAATAGCATCTCTATTGTCCAGATGTTCCAATGAAAAATGGAGTGCAATAGATATGGCATCCTCTGTGGCACGGTTGGAGCGGAAGGCGAATTGGAGTGGGTCAAATGAGGAGGGTAGGACAGAAGTAATGTGGTCCTTGATCAGCCTCTCGAAACATTTCATCACTATTGATGAAATGTTACTAATAATTGTTAAAACTGGTCTTTGTTTTTTATTGTTTCTTATTCTACCAGTCTTAGAGCAAGAAAACTGTGATACTGAGTGGTAAAACTGAAGCACAGCACTCTTGGGTTCAGCTTATTTATTCCCCTTCTGCATATAAAATGCAATGCTTTATTTACTGCATACAACTTCTTCAGAGTGGTGGGATTGGGTGGGAAGCATACTTTCACATATAAAATGCAATGCTTTATTTACTGCATACAACTTCTTCAGAGAGTGGTGGGATTGGGTGGGAAGCATACTTATATACATAAAGTATTTCAGGGACCTTGGCCAGCAGTGCTGGGGCACCAAAATACCGGCCCACTTCAAGCACTGTTTACCTGTAAATATTGGAGGTGACATTTTTTAAACATGTCAACCTTCTTGCAGTCACAACCTCCAGTTTGTAAATTATTAGCTTAGAAAGTAAGTGGTGTCAACGTGGTTAAGGAAAAATAACACATTATACTTTTGAAAATTAATTGTATGCATTAATGTGTTTCTTTGACAGTCAATATATACTGTATATTCTGGCTGTACAAAAAAATGACTTCTTGCTTGTCAGGAGGAATATAAGCAAAATTCAGATGACAGGAGCAGTTCCATTCCCAATATGATGGGTGGCAGTGGTCCCCAAAAAATATATATATATATATTTTTTTTTTTAATTGTCCTGGAGGGTACAGTGAAAGCAGGTGTTCATGTCAACTAATTGCTTTTTAGTGCTTTCATTCATCCAAAACAAATTTTAATTACATTGTGGAGCAGGGATCTTCACTCACAGTAGCTGTAGAGTAAAGACTGACTGCTGAATAGTCATTCACTGCTTTTAAAATGAATAGGATGATTGATGTCACAATCAACATGCTGATGCTTTGTGTAGCACTGCTACCTACAGGCTCAGTGTCCTGGGGCCTCATGCATAACGGTGTGCATAGAATTCACACTAAAACATGGCATAAGGACAAAAGTGGAAATGTGTGTATACACAAAAAAATCCAAATGCATAAATCTGTGCGTTCGCCAACTTCCACGTTCTACTGTGCGTGAAAAGTAACGCACGTGCACGCGCCCCACCCAAACTCCTCCTAGAATTATGTCTCTTTGAATATGCAAATTAATGTCAATAGCCCTTAAGCTCAGCATTCTGTGAAAAGGCAATGGCAAAAGCACAGGGAGAAATAGAAGAATTTTAGCGAATACCTAGTGGAGGCAAGGAAAAATGTAGTATTTGTTGGTTTAAACAATGGTATAAACAACAAAAGGAAGTTGATCGAGTGACATAGAGTGTCAGAGGAACTCGAAAGCTCAAATTCACAAAGTCACACAGTGCCCGAAATAAAAAAGAAGTGGTCAGATATCAAAGTCGCGAGTCATAGCCCACCGTCTGAGTGTCATATGAAAGCTTATTAGGGTACAGAGAAAAAAAAAAAAAATAGGAACACAGCTTGAAATGTCACTTTTAATCTCGATATTTCCACTTTAATCAAGTTTATTATTAATTATTTATTATTATTATTAATAGTTTATTTTATCATTAAAGTATAACATCATAACTTCATCTTTATATCATTTAATTGACTCGTTTCTCAAATACCATTGTTAACTAAAGTAGCACGTTAAATGCTTTGCTTTGTATGTGCTCTTCTATGTGCTCTATGTGTCTGAATCACTATGTGCTTCTTAAACAGGCTTTCTCTTCCTCCGACTGGACACAGAATCCATTACATTCGTGATATTACAGCTCTCTGAATAATTAAAATACTGAGATGTATACTTGATATAATTTTCATGATGAAAAGTGTTAAAGCATGTTATTAAACATGGGAACACGGTGGTGCAGTGAAAGTGATGAGCTGGCGCCCTGTCCAAAGATTTTTTCTGTCTCCCGTAAAATGCTTGCTGCGCCGTGCGCGTCCTTCGATGAAATAATTTATTTCAGCAGTACTGTCTTTTTCAAATGTACTAACCTCCAATTCCTGTCCTTCCTTTTCTTTCTCCAAGTAACCAATCGCCACACAATCACCTCTGTAATATATGTTAAGCAATCTGTAAGCTTAGAATGCCGATTCTTCAAAACTTTTAAGGAACATTGAAATACAGTATCTTCATAGTACATGTTTAATTATTCTATCCATCTATCCTTCCAGTGTCGTGCCAGCACCAGCAAGGATACAGCGTGAGGCAGGAACAATCCCTGAACTAGCTAGCACTGCACCACCGTTTCCTCACATGTTTAATTATTAACAGTATAGATTATTTAAATTATGTTAACATTTTATCTGTGTAATGTAATAAACATATTTTGCTGAATTTCATCTTAAAAATGATATTGTCATCGTATGTAAATATGTGCTTTATAAAGTGGCTCAGGTTGTGCAATATTATAACTTTATTAAGTTTACAGTGAGGTAATTGTACTAATAAGTACAAACAGTTCTACAAGGAGCACTTGATGGACTGATTGAGTGCATTTATAGTTCTTGGGATGAAGCTGTTTTTGAACCGCGATGTCCCTACAGGAAAGGCTCTGAAGCGTTTGCATTATGAGAGCATTTCAATAGACAGTGCGCATGGCTGAGGCAGCATGTGCTTGATTCTGTATACTGATAATTCTCTTTCCAATCAGCTGCTGTAGCTGTGATTCCACACTCAGATACAGTGATATAAATACTCCAAGTGGTGCAGGGAGAGTAAAATGGAAAAAGATGATCCAATGTGACAGCCCCTAACGGGGGCAGCTGAAAGAGGAAGATGGTGCAGTAAGAGTAACAACACTAAAGCAGCTATGGTATTTGGAATAGTTTGGCCATTCTGTGGACCATTATATTGTTACAGGTTAATTACAATCAGATGCCTTAAACTAATAAACAATATGAGGTTAATTTCAGTGTATTTAATTTAATTTCAGCCACGTCAGGGATGTGCATCTAAAAAAGAAAGGGAAACCACACTGGAACAAAAGCACTGTTTTGACGCTGGGTGCTGCCAGTTTGCAAAACCGAGTGGAGAACTTGCGTACTCCAGGGTTTTAGCTAGCATGAAAATGTGCATGGCTTTACACCTAGTTTAGGTTTTATACATCGTGATTTGAGTGTGGAAATGGGCTTAGGCAACATTTTTGTGCATACGCACCGTTTATACATGAGGCCCCTTGGCTGGAATGTCATGGGCAGATGTTAACCATGTGCAGTTTGTACGTACATCTGTTTTCTTCTGAAATTCCCAAGGATGTTCAAGTTAGGATAATTACAGATTCTAAACAATCTCCTATGTGGGTATGAATGTGCTTTAGTAAGGACTGGTGACCTGTGTTGCCAAGACAGGCTTCAGCCCCAGATACCTGCCCTCTGTGACATCGAGTTTAAGCAAGTTTGATAATGTTACATTATGTTATTAATGTCAAACCGAAACTGTTTTGAAAGCTCAAACAAATAAAAAATCATAGAAATGGACTAATATGCTACATTATACTTTGGAGACATTCATGGTAGCAAAATAATTCTGATATATTGATGGATGTCATACCGCTTGCCACACATGATATACAGGGAAAATAACCTGACCCTGAAAGGGCAACTTTGTATTAAAAAGATAAGCAGTTCTGGAATGCTTCTTTAAACAGGGTCCTCTGGCTCATAAACAGAGTTGTGGAAGTTGGGATAGAACAAGAGATTTACTTATTGACAAACAAAGTCAGTTTTCTTCTTTCAGATAGTATCTCCATTCTCTGCTCTGCAGTATAATCAGTTCCCAGGGAATGAGCAATATCCTAGAAGGCAATGACTGTTAACCTAATAGTGAGCCTTGCTATGGGGGCATCCATCTTTAAAGTCACTGGCTTTAGGAAGGATTATTACTTGCAACAAAAGTCAAATTATTGACATTTCAGTCTCAGCTCAGCTATAAATCGATCCTTATTTTATTTAATGCATTTCACAGTTCAGGCAATCACACAATGCTTTACAAAAGTACAGTTCCATGTGCATTACAAGGTAAATAAATTTTATGATAAATAAATGGAAAATTGTCAAATACTGTCTACAAAATTACAGACATAAACTAAAATGAAAAAAAAAAAAAAATAATGCACTCAAAAGTATATTGTCAATAGTGCATTTAAGTACTGGATGGTCAGTTTGAAATAAAGAAAGGAATGACAGGCTTGATATTAATGTAATTACTGATGAATTTTCACAGACTGAAATGCACAATGTACACAGTAGAAGTCAGAATGCTAAAGGTCCAGAGTAGCACATAATCGATTTGGAATAGCACCTGTAAACTGTAATGATCTAAAAGAAAAACAGGACGATGAACCTTATAGATCTCTGCTGACCACAGCAACATCAACATTGTAAAAAAAAAAGACTTTCATTTTGAAATATGAGTGAGATATGTTATATATTACAGAGCTAGAGTTGATGTACGCCCAACAAAAACAATATGCAGTTCTTTTATATGGATGGATATCTGTCTGTAATCTGTAAAAAATGTAATTTACTGCAGGGAGCCTGTTCATGACAATATGATCTAGCGGTTAATATTTTGGAATTTAAATCAAAAGTTGCTAGCTCATATCCAAAAAATCTATATTGACCTTTCCATTTTAAGCAAAGCACTTGAGGTTATAACTGGAGAAGAGATATTTTAGTTTTCTCAGTAAATTACATACAAATAATTGTGCTTTATATAATGTTAACTTACTTGCTGCTCTTTGTTGGTGTGTTCCCTTTTATTTACTTATGGAAAAGAGGATTATGGCAAAATTTGATGAAATCCCTTCTATCCCCTTCAGGAAGCGCTCTCTTGGAACTCTTTTAGCCAGAGGCTCATTCTACCACGGTGTGCTAAGAAGCACTACAGGGGGTCTTTTCTACCTACTGCTATCAGGCAATTCAGTACTTCCACTCAATGTACTCATTAAGTTTATTTTCATTTATTTATTTAATTTTGTATTGATTGATTAATTGGCTGTATTATCTGTCCTGTGAGTCTGTATCCTTGTTTTTTTTCTGCTGCTATATGCATCTGAATTTCAACCATGGGATTAACAAAGTTAATCTATTCTAATCTAAAGAAATCTAATCTAAAAACCCTTCATGAATGTGTGGTAGCTAAGAGGTTCACTTTGGAGAAACAATTTAAAACTGAAAAAGGACTCACTGATATAACTCATTTGAGTTTTACATCTGTATTAAAAACAAAAACTTTACCAAGATAATTTAAAAAATGTACGCATGGTGTAACATTCAGGTGCATTTCTCACTTTCTATTTGAGTTTGGTAGGGAGACGCCATTAACAGTATCTACCACTGAGGTTAAATGTCAAGCACGTGTGCTTAGTAGACATCTTTCAAGGCCCCGAAAAGGTAAGCAATACCACCCCGAGCAGAGAAGAGATGCTGTCACTAACTCCATCTCATTTTCCATCCACAGTTCAGACACTTGCTAGCATGATGATGAGTGACCCAGCTTCCACTTTTACTACAAAGCCCTGTCCCTTCTAGGTCAGCACTATAAATATCTCAAAGCCACTGGAAGTGGGCAATTATTTGACGACCAATGCCTGAGATGGAAGGATTGATCCCTCTCCTTTGTTTTCTATTGATTGGCTTTATGACATTTGTTTTGTACCATAGTATGCATTTTTCTTTGATGCATTTTCCAACCAATATCATTAAACAGGGATATCGGCTGAACCGTCAACCCTTTTTACATTAAAACTTTCCGGTTTTGATTTTGGTTGGGTGCATGAGATGCATTGCGGCAACACCACACAATGAACCACCTGGATTGGGACCCTAGTGCAATGGGTGACACCTCAGTACCACACTGGACCAGTGTGAGGTTTTTTATGGTGGACAGATGGCCAATCCTGCCACTAACTCTCAAGATTTCCCTGTAAATTGGAGGCCCTGCTTGCAGGGCTGGATGCAGGTTAACATCATATCCAGGATTGCCAATGCAGATTCCTTCCTTCCTTTCTTGCAGCACCTTCAAACAACCATGTCCAGAGCCACACAATTGCTAAGACGATTTGGAGCTGTTTGAAGAGAAAGCACCCTATATTCAGCTCCAACATACATAGGGTTTTGAGTTGTACTGCAGCAGTGCTGGACAAGTTACATAAGCCAGGAATGAGTCACCAAAAGAATGATCTGGCATTACATCATTGATATCAGGAACACCTATAAAAACGACAACTCTGCACAGTCTCACATGCTTTCTCCATCTAGTGAGGCAAATCAAGCAGTCCTTTTAAGGATGGTGAATCACTTCAAAGAGCCACGTAAAGAGTAGAGAATCCATGTATTGTAGCGCTATTGATGCTACATTAGTGTCAGAAGTGGGACATGGAGAAGCCCTACAGTCCAACTTAGTAGAGTACCGAGTGCTTTGGAGACCTAAAATGAACCTACTTAGCTCACTTAGGTGACGGAGAATCTCAATGCTCAAATTCATAATCTGGAGTGCAGTTTGCATCAGCAGTACAGGGGGAAGAAAGCTGAGAGACTGCCATCTCTGTAGCTCCATCACTGTTTTTCCATCTGCTAAGGTCCATTAGCCTGGGTGCACAGACACCAGTGAGACTGAGTTGCCAGTGACCCCAACGTGAGCTATGAGAAGCTGGGCCAGTGGTAAAGATGCACAAGCAAAGGACAAGGCAGCTCGTAGAGACATCACCCCGCCATTTCGATGAGTTTGTGTGCCGTTGCAAAGAGTTGGCCACTGAGGAAAGTGACTTTGAAAGGAGAGGTATGCAATGGTGCTGAACAAGTTGCATAAGCCAGGGAGGAGTCACCAAAAGAATGAGCCGGCATTATATCATCAATAGCAGGAACGGCTATAAAAATGGGAAGTCTGCACAGTCATGCATGCTTTTTCCATTTAGTGCAGCAAAGACGAGCAGTCCTTTTAAGAATAGTGAGCTACCTCAAAGAGCTATATAATGAACAGAGAATCTGTCCTTTATGGCACTCACCACCGATGCTACAGTATTTAAAACCCATTGAGGCACAAATAGGAAGAAGGTTTAAAAGGCCAATTGCTATATAATACTATAATGCTCTTGGTGTAGTTTACACTTTTCACAGGGGTTAACATGCAATGGTGGTCTTATAATATACCCAAACATGGTGTATATTTGTTACTCCTGGAGGGATTTGCTCCAGCCTGTTTTGTTTCTTTTGCCCCTTTGATTACTATGTTGCTTTTCTGGAATTAGTCAATGGCATTGGAGTAAGGTGTGGTTATCGAATATGCCACCAGCCATCTTATGCCTACAGCCTGGTTAATTACTCTACTGAATGACATTGGCTGAGCTGCTAATTTATTCCACAATCAAATTGAAGACTTGGGTAATTTTTTTTCCAAGTACCATGGCAGATGAGGATCACATTTTTTTATGTTGACAAACTTGTTCATAAATAGTATTTTCCCCATGGACAGACAGTTCAATCAATACTATTACATTGAGCTGTTGAGGCATCTATGGGAAACCATCAGGAAAAAATGTCAAGAGATGTGGCACACCCAAAACTGCATTTTGCACCATGATGACAGATCTGCACACACCATATTGTCAGTCAAAGAGCTTTTAATCAAAAACAATGTGATTGATGCCTCACACACCCTGAATTGGCAGATTTCGTTCCCTGTGACATCTTTTTGTTCCAGAAATTAAAGCTGAGACTGAAGAGGCTCTAGACTTACTGTAGTAACACAAGATTAATACAAGAAATGTTTCCAGGAATGAAAGAAGCACTGGGACAAATGTATTGAATCTGAACGAGTGTATCTTGAAGGAAACTAAAAGAGCATTGCAGTTTGTTTTTTTTTGACAAATCCCGGAAGTATGGAGTTCCCCCTCATGTGGTGATCAGAACGTGCAGTTGACAGTCAGCTCATAGCACAGAGTCACCAATGATGTCAACTTGGAGGAATTCTGAGCTTTCTTTTTTATTTCCTTCATCAAGGACACAAATATATTTTTTAAAAATATTTTTGTCATAATGAATCAAATTGGGCGGCATGGTGGCGCAGTGGTAGCGCTGCTGCCTCGCAGTTAGGAGACCCGGGTTCGCTTCCCGGGTCCTCCCTGCGTGGAGTTTGCATGTACTCCCCGTGTCTGCGTGGGTTTCCTCCGGGCGCTCCGGTTTCCTCCCACAGTCCAAAGACATGCAGGTTAGGTGGATTGGTGATTCTAAATTGGCCCTAGTGTGTGTTTGGTGTGTGGGCGTGTTTGTGTGTGTCCTGCGGTGGGTTGGCACCCTGCCCAGGATTGGTTCCCTGCCTTGTGCCCTGTGTTGGCTGGGATTGGCTCCAGCGGACCCCCATGACCCTGTGTTCGGATTCAGCAGGTTGGAAAATGGATGGATGGATGGATGAATCAAATTAGAGCATTATCAGTGATCATAAAATGTATTTACGTGTTAAAGTAGAATACATATAATAAACATTTTTTATAGCATTTTACAATATCATGTAATTATAAAGCCAAGCCCAAAATGTCTTATTTCGGCTAAAACAGCTTTTATAAATAGCTCAAGTGATTTAAAAATTCAATTTTTGTACAGTTGTTAGTTATGGAGGGTCTATTGCTAAGTGTAGTTAATATTCGTAAACATAAAGAAGTTGAAAGAATTATGAGGTTTAAAGTTAAAATCTATTGTGAAGTCTCAAGCTGAAATGGTTGTATTCAGAGGACCATTATGGACAGCAGATTATTGTGAGGTTTTCTGAAGAACTTATGTGGACACTTTTTGTGACTGAAGACAGAGAAGAAAATTAAAATTAGTCAAAACCTTTTATTAATACATACCAGGCAAGGGTAAAATGTCAGAGAAACACAGTCCTAGGACACCGCGCTTCATCTGCCTCGAGCGCAGATGTCCTTGTTCTTTTATACCTTTCTAATCTCCTGATCGTTGACCACGTAAGCAAAAAATAGCATCCTGACTCATTGTACTTTTCCAATTTTGTAAAGTCATTACCCTAAAGGTATATTTTCTTGTCACACACATCATCAAAAGAAAACTTCCAGAAAGTATACATGCTTCTTGTCACGTACGCAAAACACAAACAAGTTTCATCACTCTGTCCTATTTTCTATACACACATACATTTTGTTCAATTACATCTTTTTATGTTTTCACACTCCTCCCTTTTTGAACAAAAATGATGTGGGCCTATATAATTCTATCTTGAAATGGTTGATGAAGGGGAAGGGGGAGAGAAAATGGAAGAAGCTACACGAGACATGCGCTCCTCATGTAGCATATATGCCCTTTCCATAGAGGCGGTAAAGTACTTAGATATTATATAGCGAACCAAAGGAATAATACAACAACCAACCAGGAGGAGGAGACAAAATGTCACAACCAAAGAAATGAAAACAGATCTTATCCATTGTCCCCAGGATCCGAAGGAGGATGCAAACCACTGATCCCAAGGATTTGTAATGCCAGAATTAGTGGAAAGTTCTTTAGAGAGAGCAGTAAGGCCTGCCAATGCACGAGTTATTGATCCATCTGGCGCGGTATTATTTGGAATATATGTACAACAAGCATCACCAAACATAGCACAGACACCTCCCTTTTCCGCAAGTAACATGTCCAGGGCTAGACGATTTTGCCAAGTCATCAGAGAAGTACGATCAAGCTGTTCATGTATGCCTTCAATAGCATCTTTGGTGAAGTTAAGGAAACGTTGTTGGTTATAATAAAGGTAATTAATCCAGTCTACATTCTTATTAATAGTAATTTGGGGTATGATAGATTCAAAACCGGCTGCGACTTGATCCCTAGCTTTAAATCTGTCTGGGACACCCCTAGGGACTCCAATAGCATCTATGTATACTCCAGGGCCATGTAAGGAGATATTAGTAGGCGTATGGAAAAGGGAGCGGGTATGTCGGAAATAAAAAAGGAGGTGTGGAATAATATGGGGAGTGAGAGGGAGGTAAGGATAGAAGTCTAAAAGGCATAACTAATTGGATTGGAGCACAGGTACCAGACCAGTTAGGGGGAAGGGTGGCAAATAATTTGGACCTACTGCACATCCACCAAATATCTGATCTAGGAGTGGTTTGGGAGAGAAGAAAGGAAGACAGAACGGTGTTCAGAGAAAAGTTAACCTGAAAAGTTTGAGAACAGAAAGAAAATGGTAATTCTCCTACCCATGTCGTTCCATAAGATTTGAAACATGTATAATTTCCTTCGTGAGTTTGAAACATAGGGGTATCCATGTGACGGGTGGGGGGAAAAAGAATAGATAGATTAGAACACTTTGAACTAGAGAGGGGTTTCTTGGAAGTAGTGAATAAATACAGAAGGCAGGGCAACCCCACGGGGTCAGAAATGTTAGATAATGGGAAAGGGACTGTAGCTAAATGAGGACGGGCTGCAGCGCACGCATAACAATGAGAACGATTAACTTGCTTAGCTGAATAGAGAACCCACTGCAACCACCTATTCTGATCTCCATAACCAGTTTCTACTGAAAAAGTGGATGAAAGGGTGGAAATATTCATAATCTTAACAGGAGAAAAATCTGAACCAAAAGTTGGGGAGATGGGTGTGTGTGCCAGAGAATGAGGGGTGTTAATAACAGGATTGTCAATCTTAATTAGAAATCTCCCTAAAGGGTCTGTTCCAGATACATATGCCCCTAATACATAAATACCTGAGTCATGTAAAGAGGGGTTCTTCAAAGTAATGATCAAGGGGTTACAATGGTTGTCAGCACATTCATGAGAGGCATGTCCTTTTATGATAGAAAACCGATTTTTCAAACCGTATTTTTGGGCCTCAAAAGGTTGATAACCCCAGTCCTCAGTTCCAGTGTTAGCAAAAACCCATTGCCAGTTGTCGCAGTCACTTCCCCTCATACACACGTATTTGTCAGATCCGGTCCACTGGGCTTGTCGACCAGTCCCACAGTTGATAATAGAGCAGAAATCAAACTGCACTGATGTGGTAATTCCTAACGGGAAAGTCAAGGTGACCAGGGCAGTAGACAAGGGAAAGGAAAAACATAGTAGCACAGCAATCAAGGGTGCCATCTCTTGCAATGTGAGGCGTGAATCCAGGCAGGCAGTCCTTCAACTTTCACGGCGTGTGGTGTGGATAGAAGAATTTGGAATGATCCTCTCCACCTAGGCTGATGCCAGTGTTTCCTCCGAGTATCTCGAACCAGGATCCAGGTGCCCAAAGGAATTGGTAAATCCTTGGAAAGGGGACTGGTCCTCCAGGCTTGATTAACCTGCTGGTGGATTTCCTTCAACGAGGTTCGCAAACCTGCAAGACTAGAGAGAAAATCATTGTCCACAGTATGCAAATTCACATTACAACCATGCCAACGGGCATGGGACGTCCGGTCAGAATCTCAAACGGCGATAGTCCCAGTTGTCGGTGTGTCCGTCCCCTTAGTCCCATTAAAGCTAAGGGTAGTGCATCCGGCCATGATAAATTAGTTTGTTCACAAATTTTTGCGAGTTTAGCTTTTATAGTGCCATTGCATCGTTCTACGATGCCTCCGCTTAGGGGATGGTATTCACAATAGCCAGGTGGTTAATTCATTTATAATGGAGTTCACAAAATGAGTGCCATTATCTGTTTGTAACTTTTGAGGGATACCCCATCTTGGAATAATCTCTTTAATTAGTGCTTTAGCTACTGTTTTGGCATCGTTGTGTTTAGAAGGGAAAGCCTCTACCCATCGGGAGAACACATCGACAATCACAAGACAATATCGGAACCCTTTAGACGAGGTTAGTTCAATGAAATCCATTTGGAGGTGTTCAAACGGACCCATTGGATTAGGGGTAACGGCGGGACTTACCTGGGTACCCTTTCCCACATTAAACTTTTGACATATTGCACAGCATCTGCAAAATTGCTCTGCATATGTAAAGAAACCTACAGCTTCCCAATGTTTTTCAACATCTCGAACCATGGCATCTCTACCTGCGTGATCGAGGCCATGGGCGATTTTTGCCATTCCTGGGAAAGAGGCTTTTGGGAGAAAAGGTTTGTTAGTGTGTTTATGAGTCCAGACTCCATCAGAGAGGGACCCTTCTTTGGACCATTTTCTCCTTTCGATATCCGTGGCTGCACTCTGTAAAGAAATAATTTGATTATCAGGGTCCTGGTCATTTCTCTGTTAGAATAAAGAAATTGGTGTGTTATTATATGCAGCCTCTTTAGCAAAGTGGTCAGCTAATTCATTTTCTTTGCTAACAGGATCCTGTTTTCCTGTGTGAGCTTGACATTTAACAATCGCTAGCTCCGATGGTTTGGTTATAACTTCTAAAAGGGATTCGATCAATTTCTGATGTTGAATGGGTTTGCCAGTACTGGTCTTAAGTTGTGCTTAAAGGTTATCTATGCAATATACTTAAACGCGTCTTTTCCTTCATGCTTATTATTAACAAGGAAAACATACGTGCTTGAACCTTTATTCGTATCAAGTGTGCTGACCACTGCGTCACCATGCTCTTCCTTTATAGTACCTAAAATACACAACTTCCATTCATATCACAATTAGACACACATTCATATCACAATTAGACACATTCCGCTTATCGCCAAAAAACTTGTCTCCCTTCTCATGTAATATTATTAAAAGAGTATTTCTCCTTCAAACTTGATCAGGGTTTAAAAGGAAAAATATTTTTGTATATTTACAAGCCTTAAACAAAAGTGGAGACATTCATTTGCGCTAAACCAATTACACAAATCGATAATTATCTTTTTCAGTTTTTTAGTTAGAGCTCTCCAGTACTGGTCTTAAATCCCCTTAGTTTCCATAGTGTTCCATGATCATGGCAGACTCCAAAAGCATACCTGGAATCTGTATAAATTGTTACGATCTTCCCTTCGGACAGCTGACATGCTTGAGTGAGTGCTACGAGTTCAGCTGCTTGTGCACTTAAGCTTGATGAAATTCGATTTGCTTCCAGCAGGCGGTCCCCTTGGACCACTGCGTAACTAGTTGAGATGTGAAGTTTTGGCTTGTACTAGGATAGAATGTACAGCGTGAGGCACTTTAACTGTTAGGGGGCTCATGAGAACTACATCCGTGCTTGCTAATACAGCTTCTGTTGTTGCAGCCACAGCACGAAGACACGGAGGAAGTGCTGCGGCCACTGGATCCAGTTTTTTTAGAAAAAATAAGTCACCGGTCTTTGTTTATCTCCATGTTGTTGCGTCAGTACTGCATTCATAAATCCCTGCTTTTCGTCCACGAACAAAGTGAATGGACGAGAATGATCAGGCAAACCTAGCGCGGGCGCAGATAAAAGAGTAGCTTTGAGGGTACAGAGAGCCTTCTCAGCCAATTGTTGCAACGGCTGTGCTCTTTCAGTAAAATTTAGAACCCACTGTCTGCAGTAGCCCAGAATACCTAAAACAGACATAACCTGTTGTTTTGTTTAGCTGCAGCTTAACCTTAGAAACTTTATGGCCATTTTTCCCCCAGAAACAGCAACAATTTCTGAGTATCTATTGTACAATCTTCTTTCCGTAGCGCTACATATCATTGGCCATCTACATACTGTATCAATGTCCTATTTCCGGCCAGACGCCTTCTAAATTTTGGGCAAGAGCTTAACCATAAACACAAAGGGCTTCTCTGTATCCCTGAGGCATGACGGTCCATGTCCATCGGCGGTACCGCGTTTGACGAGATCGGAATGTACGGCGGAGATGCCAGCCTCTGCTTCGGGAGACAAAGGATATTGGGCACGGTGCGAGCGGAAGGAGGATTTCGGGTGGATCACCAGAGGCTCACAATGGGCTATCCTTTGAAACATTACTTTAGTTATTAAATGGTCAGGAGTATCAAAAATACCTGGAGTAACTTGTAACCAGTCTGTTCTTTCAAGGCATTTTTCCACCCATGGCCCTATTTCCTCCCATTTAACAGTGTGTGATTTAGCTAAGGAAAAATATGAGGCACTATTTTGCCAAGATAATATATGTGCTGTGAGCATGTAAAATGAACAGAAGCAGCTGCCTTTGTGGATGAAATAAAAACACAGGAGATGTGAAGGGTTTCGGGGCAAATACCAGAAATAAGGAAAGATTCTAGCCAGGTGGTGTCTAAAGTATTGGGCAGTACAGTGTAAAATGTCAGGGGCCTGTAAATTGGGAAAAAGACAAGGGGAAAAAGAGTGTAGGGCTTTGAGGAGAATGGTGTGTGGGGAAATATCTAAAGTCCATGCTGCAAAAGAGGGTTTGGGGTAAGGGGTAATTTGACACAACAACTTTAGGGTTGAACAAAGTATGTCCGCCAGGACGTGACTGGACTTGAAGAGGTTTTGATACTTGAAGAAGGTGAGGTTGTCCAGAAGCAGTAAGCACAGTAACAGTTTCGTTCGAAGCAGGGACCTTTGCCAGCTAGCGAGTAGATCAAGTGGCACCAGTGTCGATTAAGAAAACAGTCTCAGTGCCATCAACGAACAATGTCAGTAAAGGATCAGTCTCTGAATTATGGGTGAGCAAAGGTAGTTGAAAAGAGTGGCTGGAGGTCCCAGCGTTTTCCTATGGCCAGTATTGTTAGTCAGGGGTGTCAGAGAAAACAGGTGGAATAAGGGGAGGTGGGGTTGTTGCTGTCTGTGAGGGCACTCTCGACGAAAATGTCCAGTTTCACCACAGGCGTAGCAAGAGAAGGAATTAGCATTGGAATTTAAGGGAGAGGGAATAAAAGGATTCTTAGTGTGGTCAACAGGAGGAGCTCTAAAACCACCTCGTCCTCTTCCTCGTCCTCGTCCCCTTTCTCTAAAGCCATATCCTCGACCTTGGTCAGGAGCATTCCTGGTATAATAGTTCATCTGTGCTGCCAATAATTTGGCATGAGAGTCCGATTCGGCATGTTCAGCATGTCGTTTGACTTCAACAAACGTGGCACTTTCCCACTCAATACAGGAAGTGCGGACTTTGTTTTGTATATCAAGGCGCAAACCGGAAACAAAAGGTGGAACTGCAGCTCGGGTGCGGTCATCAGCATTTCCCAAGCCCGAGTGATTAGCCATAAGGTCTTGAATCCTATGTGCCCATTCATCAACCGTTTCGTCTCTCTTTTGTTTTGCAGCAGAAATAAGGGACCAGTCCGTTCCTTTTTTATATTTTTCTGCAATATTTTGTCTCAACGCCTCCCATTTTGGGTTAAAATCGCCTTCTCCACCTATCCCCTGTCCTCGAGTTAAAGCTGGGTTCCATACCCATGGAATGTCATTGCGGACACCCCTGCCAACAGTGGCCCATGTGGTCCCAAGCTTTCGACGAAGTACCTGGGTCTATTCAGCAGCATTAGGCTTATACATGCTATCTAACTGATCAAGTTGTTCAACAAATTTTAGTCCACCTACTTCCTTTGGATCTGGAAGTGCATTCACGACATCTTTTAATTCTTGGATGTCCCAGTTCCGATGTATCATAACTGTTGTGGGATTTTGGGGTCCAGCTGGATGGGCAGGGTTATAATGGGGATTGGGAACTTCTATTAAAGGGCAAGTAAGTGAATGTGAAAGATCAGAAGAGAAAAAAGTTGGAGCTGGTTTGTGAGTGGAGGTTTGACTTCGAGTGCATTTGGAGACGGGGGTTTGTCTAGTACAGGGTGAGTCATCACGATGGGTTGAGGGGTCATAGTGATCTGTGCCTGGGGAATCATCAGGGGAAACTTCTGCTAGTTGTAGTGTAGGGGGGGCAGTCGGAATGGGGAATAGAGGAGGGGATAATAGAGGTGTCTGAGGTTGGTTCTGAGGAGGGGAAAAAAATAATAGGATAAATCTAAACCTGTCTTTTTTACTATAAATTTTCTAGGAGACCCATTTTTACGGGGCGTCTGTTGATCCTCCGAAAATAATTCTTCCAGCACTAATGATTTTGATCCCCCTGTGCGGCGATTAACAGGCTTACTGTTATAAGTTCCTATTATGTCCCCTTGCTCTCCCGGGTTCTGTATTTAATTTTCCAACTATATACTGATTCGCCTAATCCCTTGTACGTATGAATCAGCGAGGCATTAAGTGTGCCACTCACTAAACCTAAACTGTTCCCTTCTTAGTTTCAAGGGGAGACACCTATCGGTACTGATCCAGTTCCCAGGAGAACACGGCTTTGTTGCTTATTCCGTATGTAGATTTATTTATTTTCCCATAGCGCTACATATCTTCCATAGCTACATATCTTCCATAGCGCTACGTATCATTCCGTTCCTAACAGCAATCCTGTAATCTGTGCTCTTTTCGGTTTATATTTCCATACCACCCCGTTACTCGTCCCGTTAGCCTGTCCGCTCACATCCCCGGATTCCAGCTCAGGTGACTTCGTGTCCGATTCGGTTCAGCAGAATACTACATCAATACGTCCAGCCGAGTCTAGGATATGGGTGAGGCCAGTATCCTTTCGTCAGACCTTTCGTATGCGTCAAACTGCTTGGGTCAAGTCTCCATCACCTTAAGCAACCCGTTGAGATATGAGTATGACTAGACGGTCAACAGGAAACTCGCCCTCCCGTTATTTAGAAAATAAAAAAATATTCGGAAATCCCCCGGTGCTTACCCCAGTCTGGAAGTGTGCAAGCTCTGTCTGGAAATCCGTTCAGTCACTGTGGATGTAGCAAAGAGGAGACCAGGGGCTCCTCACGCAAGAACTGTTTCAGGACAGGGCAGTCCTAACTTTTGCCGGAGCTGCATGCTCTGCTGCCGGAACTCAAATTGACGGCAGTCCGCTGGTAAGACGGATCACTGAAATGGTCTCGCTGGAGGAGTCGACCGGCCGTCTCTTGCCCCACGTTGGGCGCCAAAAACTGTGGACACTTTTTGTGACTGAAGACAGAGAAGAAAATTAAAATTAGTCAAAACCTTTTATTAATACATACCAGGCAAGGGTAAAATGTCAGAGAAACACAGTCCTAGGACACCGCGCTTCATCTGCCTCGAGCGCAGATGTCCTTGTTCTTTTATACCTTTCTAATCTCCTGATCGTTGACCACGTAAGCAAAAAATAGCATCCTGACTCATTGTACTTTTCCAATTTTGTAAAGTCATTACCCTAAAGGTATATTTTCTTGTCACACACATCATCAAAAGAAAACTTCCAGAAAGTATACATGCTTCTTGTCACGTACGCAAAACACAAACAAGTTTCATCACTCTGTCCTATTTTCTATACACACATACATTTTGTTCAATTACATCTTTTTATGTTTTCACACTTACATTGTCAGGAAAACAATCTGTAAATTATTCAGTGGTGAGGTTGTTTTTAAAGTAATATAAATACGGTGTATGTTTATTCACTGTGTGCAGATCGACTAATGAAGCTCTGCTGGCATTTCAATAATTTGTATTACGAATATGTTTTTTTCATCAGGAATGGATCTCAAATGAGTAAAAGAGGAAAATATGACAAATATACAATTGGAAATAACCTCTCGCATGATAAATTTAAAACAGTAAGTTAATGTTTAATGGAAGTTGCAAAGAATGTTTCTCTGTTTTATTACACTTTGTTTTGAAAATTCAACAATGTCAATTTTTCAAATACTGTATTTGAGATATTGCAGTTTTCCCAGTTAATTTACTTGGACAATAAAAGTCATAAACTTTAACAAAATTGGTTCATTAAGAACTGAGTTGTTTCCTGTGGATGGACAAACAGACATGCTGATGCCAGAAGGTTTATGTGAAAACAGTGTCACACATGTGCGGATGGGAGGCAGCTAAAGGGCTCAAATGAAGGTAATTCCCAGTCAGACCAGAGAGTGACAGAGTGCATTAATCCTTTCTCTCATCTCCCCGCAGACCAAATGTGGCAAACTCCGCCTGGCTCCAATGACTTCACTTCCAGTTAAGCCCAAGAAGATGTCCCTTCCGGTTCCGCCCCAGAAGATGTCCCTTCCATACCAATAGAAGAGCCCATCTCCTAATGATCTAATTTCCAGTCCTTGTCCCAAGATCCCTCTTCTTCCTGCTCCTCAACTTTATATCCGCCATGTTTTCTAACCTGTTCCGTTCTGTTTTGGACTCTTGTCTGTAAAGACCATTTTTCTCAAACTTTTTGCATTTGCAGCCAATTCTCAAGTATACGGGAGGCTGCCCCAAACCTCTTTGATGTGTCAAGACTTGATTATTTACCACAACAGCTAAAAAGTAAAACTATGTGCTAATATGAAGACATGGTCTACACAGAGCTCAGGGGAGTAAGAGCACAAGGGCTGTTTGGCATATAGTGTGAAATTTAGAAGAACATCTTGCCTCTGGCAAAACTTCATCTTCACTGCTACCTCTATCAAAACATTTGCCCACTATCTTTCTTTCTGCTGCTGATTAAAAAAAAATAACACTGTAGGCTTATACCATCTGGCAAAACTCCGTCCTCCCTCTTGTCTTAGTCCTCTACTAGAATTTATCTCCTTTCTTCTACTGTACCTGCAACACAAAACAAGAAAAATACAAGCTGGAAGCATCAAAAGAGGACATGATAGCCATCGATCATTTTTACAATAAAGATAGTTAACTCAACCAACTTTTTACTACCAGCCAAATATTAGAAGATACACATTGGGAGATACACATGAATGTTATTTAATCCTGCATATAATTTCTTTGGGATTACATAGGGAGAAATACATTTTGGATGGCTATTTTCATCACTTTTATGATTTTTTTTATGAAATAACCTACATTCCAGTATCATCTTGCCTTAGACTGTTTTTTAAATAAGTTTTATTTATAATCCTCATTTTTATAATCTGTTGCTTTTAAGTTGTTAGTGTCTTAATATGCTTATTGACTACCTTTACTTCCCAGGGATTTGAAGTAATACTCATCTTTTCTTTTACTATATTTTGAAATTATTGAAGTGTGTAATTGTGTACTTTGAAATGATGGTATATTTTTGTATTGCTTTAATTATTTACAGAAATAAACACATTTGAATTAAATATATCCTGCCCATAAAAGTTGTAACACATACAATATTTTCTTTCAGCAATACAAGTGAGGAGGAAGTTTTGTTTTTAAGGTGGATGGCATTTTGTTGGTGGTAGTAGTAGTAGTAGTGAGAGATGAGTCTTTTTTGTCATATGGTGTTTGTTCACTGTTTTGTCAGAGTCAGGAGAGAGAAGGAGGAGGAAGAGAGCTTTGTTGGAGGATAGAAGATGCATGGCATTTTGTCAGAGAAAGCAAGGAGAATGAAGGATTTGTTTTTTGGAGGGAGGAGGAAATTTTGTCACAGTTAGCAGTGAGGCAGGAATTTTGGGTGGAGAGAGTAAGGAGTTTTTTTCAGAGGTTGGATGGTATTTTGTTGGAGGTATGTTATACTATGTATTATTAATTTTAATGTCACTGTTCTCTGTGCCCACTGTTATAGACTCATTCATACAGGCAGACCAAATATGGTACAGAGGGGCACAGCTTCAGTATTTAGAATTACTGAGCCAAGAACAGGACTAGAGAGCCACAGACAACTGGAGAATTGAATAGTCAGCCTAAAGACAGACTAGTATATTTCTGTCTTCTGTCAGTACACTATTTTCTTTCCTTGTTGGGAGAATGAGAACTGTATATAGGCATTGTGCTATTCCTGTATTTTTTGAAGGTGGGGCTGGAATCCTTCCTGTCCTTGTTTGGATCGGAGCCAAGAGCCTGCACAAGGAGCAACGAGTATATAAGAATGGACATCTACGGCCAACACTTTGAAGCTTCTGGGCGGAAGAGTATGTCTTCCGTCCGAGGCCGGGCAGAAGATTATTTCTGCTGTCCGGCTAAAATCCTTTCAGTGTGGCAACGAAAGATGGCAGGCTGCGTAGGTCGAGCCTCACACATGCTTGATATGTCTGTCATAAGCTTCCCATTTGTAATGCTGCGTAAAACCGTCAATAAAGAGCTAGAATTATCCTAACTTGTCGTGTAAGCTTGTAACCGCCATTGCATGATAGGGGAGGGTAATAATTTAATTTAATATTTTAATTTATAATTCAGGTTAATTAAAATGCCGCAATATAAAAGAACACATTTCCAGAGAGCTAATACCTCTCTTCAGGAAACAAGGTAGGAGAGAGGATGGAGTTTTTTTGGAAAGTGGGTGAAGATTGTCTCAAAGTGGAAATCATATGAGTGGTTATCGATTGGTATTACTGTAGCCAAAGCAACCTGGAGTTAAAACTGGAATAGAACAAATTGTATTCAGTACATTGTAAGAAGTAGCGCTTTGTGAAATATAGACCAGCAATGAGGATGACAGGAGGTGAAAAGGAGAATGGTAAAGTGGAGCATTTGGGAGCCAAGCAAATGTGTGAGCCAGGGAACGTAACACACAATAAATCCCCAGCAGAATATTTTCAGTGGAGCAGTACAATTTTTGTGTGTTTGTTTGCTCTTTGTATTATATTGCAGTGCACACAGACAATTTAGAATTGCCTACTAACTTGAAATGCATTTCTGTGGGATGTGTATTATCTCTTCTGTAATTTATCATTTAAAGTTAAACACTTTTATCATATTTCTGTGCCATTATTTATAAAGCATCTGAGACTAGTAAAATGATCTTAACTAGCTGAAAATTCTCGTTGTGATGCAAATTTGGTCCTGCTTTCAGGAGCATTTTATCAATTTTCCTAATTTAGAAAACTACTCCTATTATCACCAAAATTTAGCAGCCGTCATGAACTGTTGTAACTTGCTAGGAGCTGCCAGAAGACAGCGTTCACACAGAGATCAACATGCACATTCTGGGAAAGGTAGAATGTTTTGGCAATGCTCAACAACAATGAACTTGTTAAAGAATATAATGATATGGAATATGATTTGTAACAAATCTTGAATGTGACATGATCGCTCCATCTATGCAAATAAGCCATATACTGGAAGAAGCTGTCAGCTAAAATGAAAGCATTGATAATTTTTACCCAAGGAGAAAGTGCATCTTTGGGTATGTCACAACCAACCATTTCTTGAATTTCACATCTAACTTTAAACGTCCTTACAGTGCGTGAGGTTATACATGGATTTCCCTTCCACTCCACATGAGGTTATGCTAAAGCAAGTTACATTCATGCAAATTCCTGGTTTTCCTGGAGCTGCTAGTGTGATTAACATCACACACATAA
The DNA here is from genome assembly GCF_900747795.2 of Erpetoichthys calabaricus. Classification (NCBI taxonomy): domain Eukaryota; kingdom Metazoa; phylum Chordata; class Cladistia; order Polypteriformes; family Polypteridae; genus Erpetoichthys; species Erpetoichthys calabaricus. Next base: position 181,530,129 of record NC_041399.2, on the reverse strand, counting down.
AGATTATTGCCTGAAGGGCAGATGAGCATGTATGGGTGAATCACAAGTGACAGTATTAACACATAAGTGGTCATGTATGCAAACTGTATTATTCTTAGTGTTGTTGCGAAGTGTCCACCATTATGGGCAGCATAGTGCAATATCCTATCTTATTATGTTTTTCTGCTTCTACCTTAAATATTATTATTATAAGTATTATCTTTGATGTGAAGCCTCAGCATTAGTGTCAGAAAGCTACAAAACATCATTGTGATTTTGAAGAAAACTACACAATGCCTTCGGTGGTTTCCTCCTCACTGGCTGTGGGTGTAGGATATTTCATAATTACATCTCATGTCCTACTCTGGGGTACAACAAATTCTTATTGTAGTCAGAGTATTATTTTATTTGGTACACAATATTAATTCCCAAGGGGAAATTGACTTCTCACGTGACGTTTGGAGGTCAGAGTGCAGTGTCAGCCATTGTACATTACACCTGGAGCAATTTTCATTTTAGTGCAATTCCTAGGAGTAATTCTGAGACACTTGATAAATATGGCCACTGTGAGGAGAGATACCAAGAGGATCTTTTCTATTTAAAATTAATATATAAAGTGTCAAAAACTAAAAAAGTCAAATTATGTACAAAACTACTGGTGTATGATTTAAATACAAAAAAGATATTACCAGAAAAAATGTAACATTTGAAAAAGGTCTTTTTGTCCTTTTTCAAATGTTACATTTTTTCTGATAATATTAAATGGTGAGTCACATCTAGCATTACTTTTCTTTATTCATGTATTAAGCCTATGTACTGTATAATGTGTGATCTGCATACACATAAATTGATTACAAAAGCCACATGCTGATAGATTGCTAAGTATACAAAGAAGAATCCCCTACTTTTTTTTCAATAAGCCTACACAAATATATATTTTTAGTTTCTTCGTTGAAATACTATATTTCAATTAATTACATATTTAACTTCATGAATAAAATAAAAATAACAAAAACACTATTATTATTATTAAATTTTAAACAATCCCAAAGTAGATGTTTTTTGAGGTTGTTCTTTAAGTAAGTTATTTTTTCTGTGTCATCTTTGCAATTGTGAAGCAATTGCTTGTGGCATAATTAATTATAGTTTTATTGCAGTTATTAGGAAAGATTGAATGGGGGGGCACATATTCTCATCATCTTAATATAAAATGCAAAACCAAAATTATGTTTAAGTGCTACTTTGAGAAGCACAGAGCAGCTGCATCACAATGCAGGCTCCTGATCCCCATTGCCACAGATAACGTTAGTGGATGATTAAAATGGAAGCCAGGATGCAAAGAATGGTCTTGAGCAGACTGAGAGGAGCAAAAACACCTGGGACAAGCAGTCTGATTGGTGAACAGAAAAAGAGAGAGAGAGAGAGAGTTAATGGAACAAACGTGTATATTGAAAAAAATGTTTTGATTATTATATGTGATTGTTATATATTTTTGGATGCTGAATTAAAAAATAAAAACCATTTTTCTCCATCACGTAACATTTTTTTTTCACAAAATGCATTTTTTAGCTGTCAATTATAGTTTTTTTTTAATGTTTTTCCTATATAATTAAATAATACTTTATTCTAATAGTAATTTGTTTGAATTTTATATTTTCTAATATAAAGTTACAAAAAATATTCATGTTTCTTCAGTAGATTTGCATTGTTTTATTTTATTTTAACACATTCTTCCACCGCCGTAAGATCAAGTTACTAATGGTATAAATACAGTGGTGAACAGTATGTTGGCATCCCTCAGTGGATATTAATTTTTGGAAAAAAAATATAATTTTTTTTAGTAGCAACAGTTAGCTTTTCTTCAAGAAGGCCCATTGTCATTTTTTTTGCTGTTTTGATTTTTCTTCATCCTTGACTCAGTTGTGTTTTACCCTTTAATTACTGGCAGTTCGATCCCTTTTGACTTGCCAGTTATGACTGGCTTTGTCTTCATTCTTCTCCTTATGTGATCATCTCTTGTGCACCTTTCTCCTGCCAGCTCACATTAATCATTGCAACACCGCACGGAAGGCCTCTTTTCTTCAGCTTGACAGATTTCCTTATTGTAAAATGCCCACCAATAAGTTCTAGTGTTGCCTCCATAAGAGACACTAACCACCATTTAGTGACAGGTTCTCACCCCTGCCTCTATTACTGAAGTCTTCGCTAGGATTCATCCAAATTCCTTGACCTCTCTACTCTATATATACTCTCTCTCTATATATATATATATATATATACTCTCTATATCCTTCCAGCAGATATACTCTGTCTGAGTCAGTTCACCTGCAAATGGTAATCATTTTACAACTCAGCACTTCATTTTATTTGAGTGTTGAAAACATAACATATGATCTTAGTACCTGTGATACCTGTAATACTTGGTACATGTTAGGGCTACTAGCAGGGAAATGCAATAGTAGTTCAACCTTAAAAATCAGATTAGGCTTTTCATCCTAATCAACATTCAGATATTCTAATATGACAACAGAGTCACTAGGCACAATTGTTTTGAGTACTGAACCCACTTTCTGTTAAAAGGGTAAATACTCTGAATATTTGTTGAGATACCACTCATGCACCGCTTTCTTCACGTTGTCATCTGTCTTGAATCAACGACCACCCAGATGTTTTTTTAGTGGTCCAAAAAGGTGGAAATCATCCATCCATCCATTTTCCAACCCGCTGAATCCGAACACAGGGTCACGGGGGTCTGCTGGAGCCAATCCCAGCCAACACAAGGCACAAGGCAGGAACCAATCCCGGGCAGGGTGCCAACCCACCGCAGAGGTGGAAATCACACGGTGCCAAATCTGGTGAATAAGGAAACTTCAGTTTCTCCGGACAAGTCTTAGTGTTCTTAGCAGTGTGTTACCGGGCATTGTCTTGCAGCAAAAAGACTCATTGAGACAGCAGCTCTTGCCACTTGGATCAAATAGCAGGCTTCACATTGGTCTCCAGCAAGTCACAGTAACTTGCACTGGTGACTGTAGTACCCCTCTCTATGCAGTGTTCGACAATAACTCGGGTGCATGAGTGGTTGCGAGGACAAGACAAAACCTCTTATTCTGCTGGAATCCATGCACTTCCTGGCAAATGGCACAAGTTAATTGAGAAGGGTGGAGACTATATTGAGAAATGGCATTATCAGTTTTTTTAAGGTTTGTTCCATTTTCTAATGAATCCTATTTTCTAATTTTAGCTTGACTTACACAAGTACAGTATATATATTGCACTTCTGAGCAGTTTCACCCATAACAGTTACATTTCATACATCAATCATCTCATTCAGTCCAGCCTGTCATCCAACTGCACTCCAAGGTATTTTATAAGTTTTGACCCACTTAAACATCAGCCCCTTCAATGGAGACAGGTTTCAGTGGTAGTCTAGACCTATGTTAGTCCACGACCATCTCCTTGGTTTTGTAAGTGTTCAACAGAAGTTGGTTTGACAAACATCATCCTACAACGTTATTCACTAGACCTCTGTACTCCTCCTCATGTCCCCCCTGACTTACGCCATAATGGCAGTGTCATCTGCGAACCTCTGCATGAGGATTGTCCCTGAATTGTAGGTAAAGTCCAATGTGTACAGGGTGAAGAAGAAAAGAGAAAGAACAGTCCCCTGTGAAGCTCTTGTGCTACTGATTACAGTCTGTGGGTTGCAGTTCCTTAGTCATCTTCTGATGTGCTGCTATGCTAGTGGGGAGAGAGAGAGCTGCAAGATTTGTGCTGTCAGCTCGGGTTAGGAGTGGATGAGTAGCTGTGAGGGAGGGGGTGGTGGCGGCCTGTGAGTTTGCAGCAGTTAAAGCAGAAGCAGGGCAGTCAAACCAGTTGTAAAAGAGATTGAAGTCATTCGCTCTCCACATGGTCCTCTGCCGTGCAGCTATTCCTTTGTTTATAGCCCGTGATGGTCTTCATACCATCAAACACCTCCATGATGTTATTTTGCTGCACCTTTTGCTCTACTGTCTTCCTGTAGGTCTCCTTAGCCTAACCTTAAGTTCCTTCTGTACACAATTCAGCTCTGCCTGTTCCATGTTTTTGAATGCTTACTTCTTCTTGTTAAGAAGGTCCTTAACATCACTGGTAATGCTGGGCTTATCATTAGTAAAGCAGAGTACAGTTTTAATGAGAACAACAATGTCCATGCAGTAGTTCAGATAGTGTGTCACTCACTTTGTAATCACCTCAATATCCTCTCCATGTGGTTCCTGCAGAACACTCCCGGTCAGTAGACTCAAAAACAGTCCCTAAGGGCATTTTCAGCTTTAGGAGACCATTTCCTGAAGAAACGTGTGGTTATAGGTTGTCTTTAAAATAGAGGCTTGTACTTAGGCCATAGGTAAACAAGATAATGATCAGGGAGTGTCTTGGTAAGCATCCCTCATATTCACATAGAGAAAATCAATTATCCTGTTCTTTCGGGTGGGACAATCAACATACTGAAAGAAGGAAGTCAGAGTCAAGTCCAGTGAAGTATAATCGAAGTCAACAGAAATGACAATGAAAGCCTCTGGGTATTGCATCTGGAGTCTCATGACGGTTGCAATATGACATCACACTCATCCTCTGCATCTGCCCGTGGAGGAATGTAAGCAACAACTACAACGGCGTGAGAAAACTCTCTGGGAATGTAGTATGGATGGACACCCACTGCTAATAATGCAATGTTCTCACAGCAGATTGTTTCCTTAACTGTTATATGCCCCGAGTTATACCATTTAATGTTAATAAACAGTGCAAGTACGTCACCTCTGCGTTTTTTTTAACATTTTATTGAATCTATTAAAATGACATTTGAAACAACAACTAGGTTTGAAATAAATCAGCCCCCACCCATTGGAAAGAGAGCTAGGCCAACAGAGTAAAACTTTAATAGGAAGAAAAATAAATAAATATAGAATAAAAGAATAAAAGAAAGGGAAGAGAATCTGCTTCCTCAATTTAAATGCTTATTCTAAAATGTTTTTGATTAGATCCTGCCAAGTTTTGAAAAAGTTTTGTACAGATCGTCTAAGTGAGAATTTGATTTTTTCCAGTTTTCAAATAATATATAACATCAGTTACCCACTGACTTAAAAGAGGTGAGTTTGGATTCTTCCAGTTCAGTAAGGTAAGTCTATGTGCCAATAGTGAAGTAAATGCAATTGCAGTTTGTTTCTCCTTCTCCACTTTAAGCTGGAAGTACACCAAACACAGCTGTTAGTGGATTAGGAAGAATTGTGACTCCAAAGCTGTCTGATAGGCATTTAAAGATTTTGGTCCAAAATTATGTTAATTTGGTGCACGCACAAAACATATGGCCCAATTAGGCTGAAACTTGATTACAACATTCGCAGGTTGGATCTTACCCTGGAAACATTTTGGACAATTTTAAACAAGACAGATGTGCTCGATATACAATTTTAAGTTGAATAATTGTATGCTTTGCGCATATGGAGCTCGAGTGTATTCTGTGCATTGCTACCTTCCACTCCTTTTCTGAAATGTTGAGTGAGAGATCCTTTTCCCACTGTATTCTAGGATCTTTGAAAGGGAGGGACTTTAAAATGTTTTTATGTATTAAAGAAATGCTGTCCGAATCCTCAAGACTGATCAATATTTTCTTCAGAATAGAGGCAGGTGGGAGGTAAGGAAAATTGGGCAGGTTTTGTTTAGCAAAGTTTCTAATTTGAAGGTAGTGACAGAAATGTGTTGCTGGAGTGTAATTGTTCGTAGGATACAAAGACATTGTCTATGTACAGATCTCTAATTGATTTAATCCGTATGATTTCCAGACATTAAAAACTGAGTACATTTGAGAGGGTGGAAAAAGGTGGTTATCATGCAGAGGTGCCACAGATAAAAGCTTCTCTATCTTTAAGTACTTAATGGAACCTACTGTATATTGGTTCCATATTCTGAGTGAATGAAGCACAATTGGGTTGTCAGTATATTGTCGATGACTTGTATTTATTGGGGTACAAAACAAGGAATATAAAGAAGTACTGCAGGATTTTATCTCTATTGTGGACCAAGCCTGTGTATGTTCATCTGTTTGTGTTCAAGTTCAGGTTTTTATAGCTTGTATATTTGCCACCCAGTAATAAAATTGAAAATTAGGTAGAGCCATGCCATCTTCTGCTTTAGGTCTTTGTAGGGTCACCCTTTGGATACGTAGATGTTTTGAATTCCAAATAAATGAGGTTATGATTAAATCTAACTTCTTAAAAAATTATTTATTGATGTACATTGGAATGGTTTGAAATAGAAAAAGAAGTTTAAGAAGGATATTAATCTTGACAGTGTTAATTCTTCCGGCTAAAGTGAGATGAAGGGTAGACCATCTATGTATGTCTTGCTTAATTTTTTTCATGCATACAGTAAAATTTTGTTGATAAAGAGCTTTATGTTTTTACTTGTGATGTTTACCCCTAAGTACTTAAACTGATCTGCAATGATAAAAGTGAAGGTGTCCAATCTAATATTGTGTGCTTGAGAGTTCACTGGAAAGAGCTCACTTTTATTGAAATTAATTCTGAGACCAGAAATCTTTTGAAATTCTGCTAGTGCTTTTAGGACTGCAGGCACAGTATTTTGTGGATCTGATATATATCGTACCATATCATCTGCATATAGTGAAATTTTCTGTTTAGGTCCTTCACTGATAATACCCTTTATCTCATAAGCATTTCGACAGTGAACTGCCGGTGGCTCAATGACGATTGCAAAAAGCAGTGGTGACAAGAGGCTTCTGGACTAGTATAGAGTAGAATGGTCCATGCACATATGTCCAAGACAAACACAAATTTCTCCAATGTAGTGAAAAGGTTGTTCCAGTCAACCATATCAAATGCTTTTTCTGCATCCAATGATAGTAATATCTCTGGGGGAGTTAGAGTTTGTGGGTGAATATACTACTTTAAACAGGTGTCGAAGATTGGAAGCTAAGTGAGTGCCTTTAATAAATCCAGTTTGGTCTTGTGATATTACTGAAGGAAGTGCTTTCTCAATCCTTCTAGCTAGGACTTTGGAGAGTATCTTAACATCATTACTCAGAAGTGAGATCGGTCTGTATGATGCACATTGTAATAAGTCCTTATTTTGCTGAGGAAAGACAGTAATTAATGCTTGGTGAAAAGTTTGAGGTGGAATTTTATTGTCTCTAGCTTCTATAAATGTAGCCAATAAAAGGGGAGCTAACTTAATTGAGAATTTTTTATAAACTTTGTCAGGGTAGCCATCAGGGTTTGCTGCTTTCCCACCCTGAAGTGAGTTTATAGCATCTGGTAATTCTGATAGTGCCAGAGGTTTATCCAATTCTTCTGCACTGAGAGTATATAGATGGCGTATAATATGTATCCAAAAACGCATTAGGTTGTGTCTTGATTCTTTAAACTATATTTAAACTGTTAAACTGTCTTCTTTCAACTTTGCTTTTCCCATAGTGTTTAGAGTCCTTGTCGCCTCTTAAGGTTGTGAACCCCAGAATCTCCACGCTCATATCAGGAATGTTGTTGGTCAGCCATGTCTGCATCAGACACAGCAACCTGCACTCCCAATAGACCTGGGGCCTCATGTATAAATGGTGTGTACACACAAAAATGTTGCGTACGCCCGTTTTCATGCTCACATCGCAATGTATAAAAACTAAACTTGGCGTAAAGCCACGCACATTTTCACGCCAACTCAATCCCTGGCGTACACAAGTTCTTTGTTTGGTTTTGCAAACTGGCGGCACCCTGCGTCAAAGCAGTGCTTTTGTTCCAGTGTGGTTTCCCTTTCTTTTTAGATGCACATCCCTGACAGCTTTATCAAATACACTGAAACTAACCACATATTGTTTATTAGTTTAAGGCATCTGATTGTAATTAACCCGTAACAATATACGGAATGGCCAAACTATTCCAAATATCATAGCTGCTTTAGCATTGTTACACTTATCCCACTGTATCTGAGTGTGAAATCACAGCTCTCAAGCAGCTGATCGGAAAGAGAATTTTTGGTAAACAGCATCAAGCACACGCTGCCTCAGCCATGCACTATTTGAATTGCTCCCATACAACAACCACTTCAGAAACTTTCCTGTAGGGACCTCTCGGTTTAGAAACAGTTTCTTCCCAAGAGCTCTAAACACACTCAATCAGTCCATCAAGTGCTGTTTGTACCTATAAGTACAATTACCTCACTGTAAACTTGCAATACAGTTATAATATTGCACAACCTGAGCCACTTTATTAAACTGTGTATTTACATATGATGACAATATCATTTTTAAGATGAAATGCAGCAAAATATGTTTTTTACATTATACAGATAAAATTTTAACATAATTTAAATCATCTATATTGTTAATAATTAAACATGTGAGGACACGGTGGAGAGCGGTAGCGACGAGTTGGTGCCCTGTTCAGGGATTGTTCCTGCCTCGCGCTGTATTCTTGCTGGGACTGGCGCGACACTGGATGAATAGATAGATAGAATAATTAAACATGTACTACGAAGATATTTCAATATCTTAAAAGTTTAGAAGAATCTGTGTTCTGAGCTTACAGATGGCTTGACATCTATTACAGAGCTGAATGTATGGCGATTGAGTATTTGGAGAAAGAAAAGGAAGGACAGGAATTGGGGGTTAGTACATTTGAAAGAGACAGTACTGCTGCAATAAATTATTTCATCGTAGGTCACGCATGGCGCAGCAAGCATCTTGCGTGAGGCAGGAGCAGTCTCTGCACGGGTTCCAGCTCGTCACTATCACTTTGCCACCTTGTTCCCATGTTTAATAACATGCTTTAATTATTATCATCATGAAAATGATATTAATTATACATCTCAGTATTTAATTTATTCAGAGAGCTGTAATATCATGAATGTAATGGATTCTGTGTCCTATCGGAGGAAGAGAAAGCTCGTTTAAGAAGCACATAGTGATTCACACACATAGAGCACATAGAAGAACATATACAAAACAAAGCATTTAACGTGCTACTTTAGTTACGATGGTATTTGATAAACTAGTAAATTAATCAATTTTAAGATAAAGTTTATGATGTTCTACTTTAATGACAAAATAAACTACGTAATTAAAGTGGAAATTACAAGATTAAAGTTGACATTTCAAGCTTTTTTTGCCACTGTGTGCCTATTTTTTGTGTTTTCTCTGTACCCTAATAAGCTTCCATATGTCTCTCAGATGATGGGCTATGACTCTCCTTTTCACCGCGACTTTGATATCTGACAACTTCTTTTTTATTTCGGGCACTGTGCGACTTTGTGAACTTGGACTTTCGAGTTTCTCCGACACTCTATGTCACTCGATCAACTTCTTTTTGTTGTTTAAACCAACAAATATTACGTTTTTTCTTGCCTCCACTTGGTATTCACTGAAATTCTTCTGTTTTCCCCCGTACTTTTGCCATTGTCTTTTCACAGAACGCTGAGCTTAAGGGCTATTTGTATTGATTTGCATATTCAAAGAGGCGTAATTCTGGGAGGAGTTCGGGAGTGACAGCAGCCGTGTGCACGAGCGTTACTTTTCACACTGACCGGGATTTATGTAGTGGAAGAACGTGGCAGGTGGCGTATGCATAGATTCATTCATCTGGATTTTTTTGGGCGTGCGCACATTTTCGTTTTTGTCCGTACGCAATGTTTTAGTGTGAATTCTACGCATGGAGTTATGCATGAGGCCCCTGGTGGTTTTTAACTAGTGTTGCTATCTCATCTGTCTTGTTGACCAGCGAGTTTACATTCCCCATTACTACTAGTGGAATGGAGGATCCATGTAATTTGTATAGTAATATATGACATGATGTTGCTCCTATAAAAAATGGTTGCGGACCTCTGCTTGCATCCAAGTTTAATTTTTTTTACTCTTTTCCTAATATTTATTGACTTTGATTTTTGGTGCTTGTTTTGGTTTTGACAGAAAATTTTGACTTTTAGTTAAAAAAACTTCTATCTGTTTTTGATTATTCATTTTGGATGTCTGTTTTATTTAACTCCTGGTCAGTTTCTGGATTTCGTCTTTTTCAGGACAACTGACATTTGTCTCCTCGGCACACCACCTTTTTATCTGAGATGTTTGATTTAAAACAACCTGGACTAGTAATAACAACTTATACACCCTTAGATGCTATTTGTGCAGTGCTAAAATGGCTATTTCATCATGTGGATTAGAAAACTGCTTGCAATGAACTAATCTGCCACCCTTCCACAGACCTGTGCTGCTGCTGTGGTTAGTTAAGCGCATGAAGGGCAAAAGCTATTTATTTTAAGGATAAATCAGTGTTCCATTGCAATATAAACACTGTCAATAACAATCTCTGACACCTTCAGCTATCTCTTGTCAGACTCTTCAGCATCACTGATACTGAGATAAGCACTAAAGCCTGCATGGGACTCCTATTTATACTTTTTCTCTCAAAATGTCTGTGTTCTTTCTCAAATATTCTTGAGACTTATGAAAGCACATTCTCCTTTTCCTGCTGGGTGGACTTCTGCCACTCAAGCATCTGCAGGCAGCTGGCTTCTCTGCCTGCCTGTGATGAGCTCTCTAGATAGATAGATAGATAGATAGATAGATAGATAGATAGATAGATAGATAGATAGATAGATAGATACTTTACTAATCCCAAGGGGAAATTCACATAATTAATCTCTACTATAATAATAATAACATTATAATAATAATATTGTAAGTATAATAATAATCTCTACTGTAATACTTTATCCCAAACACATGAATGGGCACTGTTTCCCAAACTTTATGAGATCCAAAGGGTTAATTAGGTGGTCTCACACCCCTCAGTGTTATATTATAGCTAGGATTTCCTCCTTGGCTAAAGTGTTTTTTGTTTTATTTTATCTTTTTTGTTGTTTTCTTCCTACTATTTCCAGAATATTATGATGATTATATTTTAGTTTATTTTGTTATGTATTATTTCTTAATAAACGTGGTTTTGTTTACTGATTATTTTTTTAAGTATGTATTTATTAGTTCTTTTATGTATGTACCTTGTCCTCTTTATGATAAGCGTAAGGGGGTGGGACCACCTAACACTGCAAGTGAAGGACTGTAACATTAGCGAACAGTTCTGTTTTCATATCTGTTGTTTTTTTAATTTTTGGATTTTTTTTTTCCGGTGTTTGTGGTGTTTCAACTTTCACTTCCTATAGTATGAAAAGTTTGGGAATTTCGACTAGTTTTGCTGTTTAGGTTTTACATTGGGTACTACATCTCTGGGGAGCATTTAAACCTCATTTCGGAGATGGATAAACCTAAGGCTGAAGTTTTTGAAGGTCTGACAGATTATAAAACCACAGGATGATCCATATTTGGCACTTTGCTTCTATCTCAGTTGTATAGTTAGGAAATTACATTTTAACAACCAGAAATGTAGGTATATTTTTTTAAAAAACGTGTTTTAATTAAGAATTCTTTTTTTTCCAGTTTTATATAAACAATCCATTTTAAAAGATGGAACAGAAGCTATGTGGTTAGTTTTGTCTGCTCACAGCAGCAATGGCCTAGGTTTGACTGCTTGAACTTATGCAATGTCATTCATCTTCTTTCAGCCATTTTCCTGCTTCTTCTTTTTCACTGATAAACTTGTTACAACATTTTTTAATTTTCTCTTTCCATTTTTACATTACCTTTGGATATTTTAAATCCATGAAACATAGATCTGATTGTATAATATGGACATAGAGTTTTGCACATATCTGATTATATGCCATTTAGAGGAGTAATAAGTCTCACTAATTATAGGTAATAAGCACATACATATGTTTATGGATTTAGCATAAATATGCCCTCAAGGTATCATACATGGAAAGGATAATCTTTTAATTCTGATATTTTTCACAAGAAGACAATGAAATTGTCAGTTCATCACGTCATTTGCCAGGCCATCCATTAATCCAATTTAAAGGCAGCAGGGCACTAAAACTTATGCTGGTGGATGAGGGCTGTAATGTATATTAATATTTAATATTTTCATCATTGTTTGTAAAGTGCCATTTAAGAAATAGTGACTTAAAGAAGAAGCAAACTCTCCAATTGGAGTTTACAATTGGTATCACTGATAAGAACTTTAAGTTCTACTTTTGTGGAATTAAATTTATGGTAGGATGGTTGAAGGAATTCATCAGTCTACTTGTAACCAGTTTTACGGAAACATTCTAAGAGCCATCACACCAGGAAGGGACAAACAAACCTTTGAAACTGGCCTGAGATAAAACAGCAACATACTTAACCTAGAGATGTAATGGGTCATAATGAAAATAAGAACTTGTGTAAAGTAGAAAGTTAGCTTATTCTATTCATTATTGGAGTAAGTGGGCTGCAGCCGATTAGGATTGGTTAGCTGAATCAGGAGAGTCATTCTGTACCAAGATGTCCCATTGGTGCATGATGTGTGACAGGAAACCAAAGGATTAGTGTAATTAATGTGCAATTATTGTAATGTGATTAGTGTAATAAACCTGTGCACTGCAAAAAGAGCCAAGAAGATAGAATTTAATACTAAGAAATTCATCCTTCAGTCTGTACCCCACTCTCCTCATTTTTTCCTTGTCTTGATGCAATCTGAACCACACCAATTTCCATGCACTTAGTTATATCATGTTTTTATTATTTGATTCTGTTAAAGAGATCTACATAAAATCTGTTCTTGGCCTCACCTTTTAGCTTTACCTTCCAGGAACACTTTACTTTAGGTCAGTTGCTTTATGCAATGGTAGTGCAGTACATCTGAACAGTTTGTAACTGGGTGAATTGAAAAAAAAAACACAAGCTCACTCTGTGACAGCTGAATTATGCATTAAGATATGATACGTTACAGAGACAGGATTTTACTCTAAATGTGAATGTGTTACTATTTGTATATTTGCTGTAGGCTTTTTACATTTAAAGTTATTTTTAAAAAGTTCTATATTTTTTGTGATTAATGTTTATGTTATTTATTTAAAAGAAAAGACAGTGGAACAGCATAAAGGGTTGGTGTCCAACTCTTGGCCCAGTTTACCATTATTCATTTATAAAACAAAAAGAAACAGAGAGATAAGACTAAGGTAGTTTGGCTATGACCCATCTTTAAAGTGCTTCTGTGGCACGAGTACTGTCACCATCAGTCACTGGTTCAGCAATGAACGCCTACTGCTGTGTACTTGGTTGTATACATAGCTCCCATGGTGAAAGGGGTGGAGCTTCCATAACAGGACCAGAAATTATGTCTTCGTTCCTTCCGGAAATTGTCCTCCTATCTGTGAGGGAAAAAGGAAAACTGTTTCCAAACTGCCTGTCCCTCCTCTCCATTACTGCACTACCTACCTGTTTAGAACCTTTAAGGCTCTCCAATACAGCCTGTGTCTGACAATATGTAATGTCCTGGCTACCCTAACAATCTCTCCAACAATCACGCCAATACTTCAGTTCAGTGTCACTGGGGCCAGATTCTAATCCTCTAGGAATTAACACAAGATTGGAACCAGCCCTACATGGGGAGCTACACACCTGAAGGGCACATTCATTCACCCACTCACACTACTCTAGAGTTATTTGGAATTGGTAATAAACTTAGAGCAGAGTATTTAGAGGAATGAAGCGAATGAGAGAGAGAGAAGGTTGGATGATGTGGAGATAGTGAATCAGGAAATGCAATGGATTAGCAAGGAGGAAGTAAGGACAGCTATGAAGAAAATGAAGAATGGAAAGGCTGTTGGTCCAGATGACATATTTGTAGAAGAATGGAGGTGTTTAGGAGAGATGGCAGTGAAGTTTTTAACCAGGTTGTTTAATGGAATTTTGGAAAGTGAGAGGACGCCTGAGGAGTGGAGAAGAAGTGTACTAGTACTGGTTTTTAAGAATAAGGGGGATGTGCAGAGCTGCAATAACCAGAGGGGGATAAAATTGATGAGCCACAGCATTAGGTTATGGGAAAGAGTAGTAGAAGCTAGGTTAAGAAGGGAGGTAATGATTACTGAGCAGCAGTATGGTTTCATGTCAATAAAGAACACAACAGATGCAATGTTTGCTCTGAGGGTGTTGATGGAGAAGTACGGAGAAGGCCAGAAGGAGCTGTACTGCATCTTTGTGGACCTGGAGAAAGCTTATGACAGCATGCCTTGAGAGGAGTTGTGGTATTGTATGACGAGGTTGGGAGTGACAGAGAAGTATGTAAGAGTTGTACAGGATACATACCGAGGGAAGTGTGACAGTGGTGAGGTCTGTGGCAGGAGTGACGGATGAATTCAACGTGGTGATGGGATTACATCAGGGATCAGCTCTGAGCCCTTTCTTAACTGTGATGGACAGGTTGACAGATGAGATTACACAGGAGTCTCTTTGGACTATGATGTTTGCTGATGACATTGTGATCTGTAGTGAGAACAGGGAGCAGGTTGAGGAGACCTCTGAGAGGTGGAGATATGCTCTAGAGAGGAGAGGAATGAAGGTCAGTAGGAACAAGACAGAATACATGTGTGTGAATGAGAGAAAGGTCAGTGGAAGGTGAGGATGCAGGGAGTAGAGTTGGCAAAGGTGGATGAGTTTAAATACTTGGGATGAACAGTACAGAGTAATGGGGATTGTGGAAGAGAGGTAAAAAAGAGAGTGCAGGGTGGAATGGGTGGAGAAGAGTGTCAAGAGTAATTTGTGACAGACAGTTATCAGCAAGAGTGAAAGGGAAGATCTAAAAGACGGTAGTGAGACCAGCTATGTTATATGGGTTGGAGATGGTGGAAAGCAGGAGATAGAGCTGGAGGTGGCAGAGTTAAAGATCCTAAGATTTGCATTGGGTGTGACGAGGATGGACAGGATTAGAAATGAGTGCATTAGAAGGTCGACTCAGGTTGGATGGTTGGGAGACAAAGTCAGAGAGGCGAGATTGTGTTGGTTTGGACATGTGCAGAACAGAGATGCTGGGTATATTGGGAAAAGGATGTTAAAGATAGAGCTGCCAGGCACGAGGAAAAGAGGAAGGCCTAAGAAAGGTTTATGGATGTGGTGAGAGAGGACATGCAGATGATAATAATAATAATAATAATTCATTACATTTATATGTGACAGAGTAAGATGTAGAGGACAGGAAGATATGGAACAAGATGATCCTTTGTGGCAACCCCTAACAGGAACAGCCAAAAGAAGAAGGAGAAGAGTATTTAAAGCAGGGGTCTCCAACTCCAGTCCTAGAGAGGTACTGTGGCAGCAAGTTTTCATTCTAACTCTTTTCTTAATTAGTGACCACTTTTTTGCTGCTAATTAACTATTTCCCTTTATTTTAATGGACTTTTCTTGAGACTCTGACCACTGAATTGATTCTTTTAACCTTAAACGGCACCTAAACATAAATTTGATGTGAAGTGAGCCAACAGATGACCAACTAAGTTGGGGCATCAAACTCCAACCTTCATTCAGTTTCTTAACTTGAAGTCAATTCTTGTTGCTAATTAAACCTGTTATTTAATTCCATGGTGCTCATTCTGCCATGGATGACATTTCCAAAACTGTTGATTTTCTTTTTTAACAGCGCAGTCAAAATGTTTTGTGGACCTGAGCAGATCAACATTACTGAGGCCTTCACCTTTCTTAATTTTCAGTTATTGTGTGATGGACACAGGTTATTGTTTTTGTTTATGTGTTGGTTCATAGTGTGTCTTAATATTGTTTGGTTGCTAATTAAGGAAAAAGAAATAATTAAGGGCCATGAGTCTTAAGTTGTGCATCAATTAAAATTAAGGCAAAGAGTTAATTAGCAGCAAAATCTGGTCAATAATTAACAAAAGGGTTTGAATGAAAACCTGCATCTACAGTATCTCTCCAGGACTGGAGTTGGAGACCCCTGATTTAGAGGAAAACCCTTCAGACATCAAAACAATTAATAACTTTTGTTTTTATTGTACAGACTTGACTTTTAGTCTATTGTCCCAAATATTAAAGAATCCATGTAAAGAAGCTATGTTACTAGACACAGATGGTAATCAAGTATATGTTTATATACTATGCTCTCATGGAAAGAAAAATATAGTTATTTCAAAATTCACACTCCTTCAAGCCCAGTACTTTGTTATTTATGTACTCATTGTTTTCTTGGAACTCTGCCAACCAACTCAAAGGTCAGCTTCAGTGGGAGTAAATATATACATTATGTACAAGTGAAATGGTATAGAACTAACACACCGAAAGAATAAATATTTTATTTCCTAAACTAATCTCATCTCATGTTCCTATCTGCTTTTCCGGGTGAGAGTCGCAGCATTCTAAACTAATACAGTATTAACCTAATGGCTCCTGATATATTTCTGTGCAATATTAAAATTTTACATATGAGCATTTAACTTTTTTTTCATTTTTAAACATATTTCTTCCATTACAGTATCTCAAGGATCCTATTTCCATTGCATTATGAATAAAGCAGGAACCAACTGTGAATGGAAAACCAGCCATTTCTACGTCAGGCCAATTTAACATTACTAATTAAACTAATGTGAATCTCTGGGAGAACCCAGAACACTCCAAGAAACTTTTAGTACTAGGGTGTTGTACCGTGTTAGCCATTATGAACGTAGTGAGAAGTCAAGCAAAATGACACCTTTTATTAGATAATTAAAAAGATTACAATATGCAAGCTTTCGAGACAACTCAGGCCCCTTCTTCAGGCAAGATGTAATTGTGTAATGTAATCATTACATCTTGCCTGAAGAAGGGGCCTGAGTTGCATCAAAAGTTTGCATATTATAATATTTTTAGTTAGCCAAGAAAAGGTGTCATTTTGCTTGACTTCTCACCAAGAAACTCTTAGTAAATGTGATAGAAAAAAGTACAAGTCAGGGGGTGGATACAAAATGTAAGCCACTAAATATCCCCTGGAGACCAGTTAAATCCATCTTCTCTGTGCATTGAAGTTGGAGTTTGATATCCAGTTGATGCTGTTGACTCACAGTGGGTGTTGGTGGTAGTTGACAGCAGGGATAAAGAGGTCCTGCTCAGTTCAAATACATTTTCATTGTTCTCCTCTCTCTCAGTTTCATTCCCACATTCGTTATCAGCCGGAGTAGATGCTGCATCGTCAGGTCCTGGCTGAATCATTCCTTCGCTTGTCTCTTCCAGTTCAGTTTGTGGCAGGCATGTGAATTTGAGACAGGCTTAGTCTTTGATGAAACTTGTAAGTGATTCCTCTAGGGTTAATTTAATACAGAATATCACAAACAGGTTAAAAAAAAATAACACCTCTACCAGTGGAGAACCCACTCAGACGTCCATTACTCGTGATGGATGAGACCAACTCCTGGACTCTTTGGGAGTGAAGTTAAATCAATCATTAAGAAATAAAAAGAGCAGGGCACAGCTGAAAATCTGCCTACAGTAGGCCATCCACATCAGTTAAGAGATTGTACAACAAGAAAACTAGTGAGGAAGACTAGGAGGAGACCTGCGTTGCCTGGATGCTTTACCAGTTGCAGCTTTATGAGAGATAGAAAGCCACTCTTATGTAACTTAAAGAAACATGCACAGTGTCTCAGCTAGTTTAAAAGGAGGCATGTGGGAGACTGTAATGTCAGCTTGAAGAAAGTTCTATGGTCTGATGAGGCCAAAAATTAAGCTGTTCAGCTGTCCATCATGTTTGATGTAAGCTAAACACTGCACGTTATCAAAAACACACCATCACCACTGTGAGGCATAGGCAGAATAAACAGATCACAGTTAAACATTTTTATCTTTTGCTTGTTTATGGATGCAAATTGTTGTAACTACGCATCAACGTAACTACACATAAAAGGACTGTTGGGGAATCAAAAGTCCCTAGAAGAAAGCAATTAAAATGCAAAGAATCTATACTAATAAAAGGCAAAGCCCTCACTGACTCACTGACTCACTGACTGACTGACTGACTGACTGATTCACTCATCACTAATTCTCCAACTTCCCGTGTAGGTAGAAGGCTGAAATTTGGCAGGCTCATTCCTTACAGCTTAATTACAAAAGTTAGGCAGGTTTCATTTTGAAATTCTACGCGTAATGGTCATAACTGGAACCTGTTTTTTGTCCATATAGTCTAATGGAGGAGGCGGAGTCACGTATCACGTCATCACGTATTACGCCTCCTACGTAATCACGTGAAGTGAAAACAAGGAAGAGATTTACAGCACGAGTCAAATGCGGGAACGAAGGTAAATGACGTTAATTGTTGAGTGTCTTTTAATACTGTGTAAGCATACATATTAACAGATGTGCAATTAAACGTGTGCATTTACGGGGTGATTTCTCAGGCTTAAAAGCTTGCCTTTTATTAAAAAGGTAAATGCTGTTTTCATTCTGAAGGGCACAAACCACGTTAAGATTTCATGCTGAAGAGTAAGCTCAGCACACAGCTTGGTCATATTACAGCCGGAAGGGTGAACTGACAATATGATATATAAAGAAATCCTTAAGAAATAATTATTGATTCATTTTCCCTCAGTTTAAAAAGGTTTACTTTTCTTCTTAATAAAAATTTTAAAGCGGTACTTCGCCACTGCGAAGCGCGGGTATTTTGATATGTATCAAAATATTTCGCGTCATCACGCCTCCCATGTAAGCACGTGAACTGACCCGCTGCCGTTTGCAATGCCATATTCGCCAGATACAAGTTTAATGACAAGACACGAGGTATAAACGACAGTTTGGATCACTTTGTGACAGAGTTAAAATTGCTGTGGCCAGAAACTTTTAACTGCCGGATCTTAGCTAACATTAAATAAACCCGTGGACATCGCAACATCACACAAGAGAGCGGCTCACGTGAACTGACTGAACGCAGCAGGAGTGATCACTTCAATGAATCAAACCTGTTCAAAAAACACATTTCACAATTGATAAGGTACGAAAACAATAGATAGATAGATAGATAGATAGATAGATAGATAGATAGATAGATAGATAGATACTTTATTAATCCCAATGGGAAATTCAAAATATGAAACCGATTGTGGATTTGCGTACAGCCTCTGAAACTTTGTGACGGCACGAGACTTCAGGTCACGTGTCTGCAAAAGACCCTCATTCAGGCAACTATTTTTACTGGCGGTGGCTCAGGGGAGAGAGTTTTTATTCCTCGCATCCCCGTTATACCCTCTGATCTCCAATTTCAATTCAAACGCCTCCAATTTACACTAAGGCTCTGCTTAGCAATGACAATTAATAAGTCTCCGTTGTTCAGTGTCTTTTAATACTGTGTAAGCATAGATATTAACACGTGCAATTAAACGTGTGCATTTACGGGGTGATTTCTCAGGCTTAAAAGCTCGCCTTTTTTTAAAAAGTTGAATGCAAACTGTTTTCATTCTGAAGGGCACAAACCACATTAGATTTCATGCTCAAGAGTAAGCTCAGCACACATCTTGGTCATATTAGAACTGGGAGGGCGAACTGACAACATGGTATACAAAGAGATCCTCAAGAAATAATTATTGATTCATTTTCCCTCAGTTTAAAAAGGTTTACTTTTCTTCTTAATAAAAATTTTAAAGCAGTACTTCGCCGCTGCCAAGCGCGGGTATTTTGATATATATCAAAATATATCGCGTCATCACGCCTCCCATGTAAGCACGTGAACTGACCCGCTGCCGTTTGCAATGCCATATTCGCGAGATAGAAGTTTAATGAGAAGACACCAGGCATAAACGACAGTTTGGATCACTTTGTGACAGAGTTAAAATTGCTGTAGCGAGAAACTTTTAACTGCCGGGTCTTAGGTAACATTAAATAAACCCCTGGACATCGCAACATCAAACAAGAGATCGGCTCACGTGAAGTGACTCAACGCAGCAGGAGTGATTACTTCGATGAATCAAACCTGTTCAAAAAACAGATTACACAATTGATAAGGTACGAAAACAATATGAAACCGATTGTGGATTTCCGTACAGCCACTGAAACTTTGTGACGGCACGAGACTTCAGGTCACGTGTCTCCAAAAGAACCTCATTCAGGCAACTATTTTTACTGGCGGTGGCTCAGGGGAGAGAGTTTTTATTCCTCGCATCCCCGTTATACCCTGTGATCTCCCATTTCAATTCAAACGCCTCCAATTTCCACTAAGGCTCTGCTTAGCAATGACAATTAATAAGTCTCAGGGACAGACCCTACAAAAGGTTGGCATTGATTTGAGGCAGGACTGCTTTTCACATGGCCAACTGTACGTTGCATGCTCAACAGTAAGCTCAGCACACAGCTTCGTCATATTACAACCAGAGGGGAGAACTGATAATTATTGATTCATTTTCCCTCAGTTTAAAAAGGTTTACTTTTCTTCTTAATAAAAATTTTAAAGCAGTACTTCGCCACTGCGAAACGCGGGTATTTTGATATATTTCAAAATATATCGCGTCATCACGCCTCCCAT